>NW_004798875.1:40601-41669 GCF_000002075.1 Aplysia californica | reverse complement strand
GAGGTCGATTCCCGAAAGGGGTGGATTTGTTTATGGAGTACCTCGGTCTTTTTCCTGGAACGTTGTATCTTTCTGCCTGGGTTTCTATGACTGCCGTGACCTGAAGTCCGCCTCCTAAATAATCTAAATTGTACTGATGGGAGCGTAAAAACTCTTACATTTTTTTTCCACAGTATATTGCTGCAGATCGGAAATTGCACCAATGATCGTTTCAGAAAAAGAATGGCTTTGATCACCACCCCCCTCACCCCACGTCTCTGCCTATAGCCCATACACACAGCCAGATCTTTGTCTTCAATTCCCCATCCCGCCTTTTGTGTCAAACCGTGTCTCCCACAATCTAATTAGCCGTTACGAAAAGGGGAATAATATATCAATCTTATAACGCTTTCCATTGGCCTATTTTCATTGTTCTTTTACGCAAATCTATTTTTTTTACGTCCTACGTGCTGCATGTTTATTACGTCCGTACCTCTGTCGATGTGGGCCGGCCCTTGATCATATTTGTGTCGGGCAGAGATCTGCATAACTACCCCTTCCTTTGATGGAGCCTGGTCCTTTTCTTTTATTCTTTATCGTTTACATTCCATATCGTTTACCTTCTTTATCGTTTACATTTATTCTTTATCGTTTACATTCTCTATCGCTTACCTTCCTTATCGTTTACATTCTTTGTCGATTACATTTTTTACCGTTTACACTCTTTATCGTTTACATTCTTTATCGTTTACATTCTTTGTGTTTTACATTCTTTTCCGAATCTCGTAACTAGCGTCTGTGGTCCAGCAGTTAGAATTGGCGCTTCACCGTCACACGTAGGAAATTTAAGTTCGATACCCAAGTGGGGTGAATATTTTATACGGCCTTTCTTGGTCTGTTTGTTAAGATGTTGTTTTCCCCTCAGCCAGGGTTGGCCCTGACAGGTTGGGTCGAAGTCCACTTTCTCCGCTTTCTAAATTGTGATGATGGGGGGGTTAACAATACTTACTTTTTTTTAGTGCTTTATGGTTGTTGTTGTTGTTGTTGTTGTTGTTGTTGTTGTTGTTGTTGTTGTTGTTGTTGTTGTTG
>NW_004798875.1:37941-39292 GCF_000002075.1 Aplysia californica | reverse complement strand
CCTGTTTTTTTGCTTGCCAGTTTCCCTGTTTGTTTGTTTGTTTGTTTGTTTGTTTGTTTGTTTGTTTGTTTGTTTGTTTGTTTGTTTGTTTGACTGATTTAGTTCTTGACTTTCGTTGTTCAGTTTTTGTAGTTATGTTTTTGGTTGTAGGTCTTCTTTCATGGGTTGGGGGGGGGGGTATTTTGCGAAAAACATCTTTAGTTTTTAAAAGGACGTATTTGATTTAGTAAAATCAAACTGTGGCTTTTGTCGTCCTTTTGACAGACAACATCCCTGGTGTCCACGGAAACTTGTCTGTCTGAGTCTGAGTCTGTGTCTGTCTGAGTCTGTGTCTGTCTGAGTCTGTGTCTGTCTGAGTCTGTGTCTGTCTGTCACTCACAACTCTCACCTCAGTCGCAGCTGGCAATTCTGATGTAGCGGGGGAGGGGGGATTTTGTCAGTCTTCGGGGGGTTTCGACAAAAAGAAATGAATGTTTTTCTGTCAGCTATATGGAGAAAAGGACAAACAGAGACCAGGACGCCCATGGAGTGTTTTTCCACTGCCTTGCACGATTGAGCCTAGATGTAATTGACATCATCTTGTAGATTTAACGCTTAGTTTCCTTGTTGGAAATTTTCTTTTTCTTTCGCAAATTAACTCTATCCGTACGTCGTGTTTTACTATTGTATCCATACGACGTGGGGAACTCTGTGCCACCACTTTCTAAAGAGGAAATTTACTTGTTAATCCGATCCGTACGCTTTTTATAGCAGTCTATCAAAATGATTTTTTTTAAAGAAATGCTGAAAGTTTCAAAGAGATTTACGTACTCGAAGCATTCTAAAATGTGAAGAATACGACCCTAGGGGTACAAAATGACCCCAGGGCGTACGGATAGGGCTAATGAAGTCTCAAAATGTAAAATACCAATTGTTAGATAAAGCCGTACTGGATGTAAGCTGAGAATCATAGTGCCGTACAGCTTTGGATTCGAGATTACAAATAACTAGACTGAATAAAAATGTACAAGATTGCGTCATGCTGCTCTCAAATTGGAATAGCCTGGGAGGAAAAAGAGGGGGGCGGGGTGCTGAGTTTTTGAAAACCCCTGTAGTTTGTTAAGTGGAAAGAAACCAGTATGAATATTCAAAAATAATGTCTGGTCCGTCAATGTCTGACGGTGACCAATACATGTACACAGAAGAATATTTCTCCGGCGAAATAGAAAATGTTCAAAAGATTCAGGTTACGATGTCTTTTGGCTTTTGCTCTGGCTGATGAGAACATTCTGGCAGAGAAACGTTTGCCACATTTTGAGGGTTTAGTCAAGAAAGAGGATAGAGAAGGATAGAGGAGGAAGGGGGGGGGGCA
>NW_004798875.1:33452-34697 GCF_000002075.1 Aplysia californica | reverse complement strand
GTCTTCTTTGGGGGGGTAGGAGGGAGAGGGGGAGGGAGGAGGGAGAGAGAGGGGGAGGGGGTGTGTCTAATACACTGTCACTGGCCTGTGCCTTCTTTGGGAGGAGAGAGAGGGAGAGGGAGGAGGCAGGAGGATAAAGGCAAACTTTGAAACGTTTGATTTATCGCTGCTGCACTCAATAAACAACCTGTTTAGGCTTGTGATATTCTCCCTGTCTCAAAGTGAGGGGGGGGGAGATCGTATGCCCCCTTTGGCCTGGCTCAGTGATCGATGTCACGTGACCGCTGTGTACCTAACGCCCCCGGGGAGCTTAGCGCGCGCTCTGTGATTACTCCAGCTAATTTCCTGTTTGATAAATGTGCACTGGTTGAGCCAACGTCCCGCGGACACACACACACACACTGGTGTAGCTATACGGAATATACGGGGCTCTCGTGGCCAAGAGGTTAAGGTGTTCGCCTCTCATTCAAAGGTCCCAGGTTTGAATCCTTTTAGCGAGGGGAAAATTTTCTTCTCTAAAATTGTCTCCTTTCACCTCCTTCCCTGCTCTGTAGCAATGTTCTGTCGTCTGCTTTCATTTCCACTCTCTGCCCCCACCCCCTCACCTCTTTTGCCCCCTCCTCTGGGCTCTTGACTCTTTCTGCAGCCTTTCTACTGCTACTCCTTGGCTCCTTTTTACTGCTGTCTTTCAGCCACACCCCAGATCTTCTGGTAGGAAAGAACTACTCCTAGCGATCTCGGACATGGGTAAAAAAATCTCGCAGCGCCCGTGTGCAAGTTACGCACGTTAAAGATCCCTTGGTGGTCAAAGATCGATAAGAGTAGGCTTCAGCTGCGAACCGAGCAAAATTCAAAATTTCCTAACAATTGAAAAAGTTAAATGTGTCCCTCCCACTCATAAGACCTTATGCAGTTGCGAGCGCCGTAAAACACTTACCAAAAAAAAAAAAAAAGACAAGACACCAATTGAGACAGACGGTGCACTCGCAGTGACCCGGGAATACGTCAAAGGTCATGACCCAATCAGGCCATCAATGATGTATTTATAGAAGCAACAGCCGTCTGGGCGGGGCCAAAGATTCTGACCTTAACTGCCCTGGACTGACTTTACCTGATCATCAATAATCTATTTCTAGAGGCACCTGCAAAAACAGCTTATCTGAGTTTGGAGTAGATGTCAGCATCTGGGAAGAAATAGCTGAGGACAGGAAAACATGGAGGAAAATGATAAAGGAAAGAAAGGAA
>NW_004798875.1:28724-30961 GCF_000002075.1 Aplysia californica | reverse complement strand
TTATTATTATATTTATTTATTTTTTATTGATATCATTATTATTATATCATTACTAGAAGTTTTCCTCAATATTAATTTTGATATCATCATGCATCGTGGCATGGCCCATTAACTAATATATCTGTTATTTTGACATTTGTTACAAAGTATTGCAGGTCTTGCTAGAACATAGTTGAGATTCTTAGTAATCAAAAGTGTAACATGTTAAGAGATCAGTGTATAGATATTAGTATACATCAACATTATCTTAGAAAGCCTAAAGTTAATGGAACATAAATTAACAGCACTGTCTAAAAAGTGAAAAGTTAACGGAACACAAATTACCCCCACTATCTGAAAAGTCCAAGCTTAATTAAACACTGTTTTGTTTTTGTTTGTATATCTGGCTGAATATTTCATCTCAGTAAAAACTCGCACTTTTCCTGAGTGGCGTATGTTATAAATAAATACACAATACTTAATTCTAATATGTTTACGCCATTGTTCTGAATGTTTTGAATTCCTGCATGCGTGATCTGTGTTCTCTCGCTGTTGTTGTAGATGTGTGCACGCGTAGATTTGTCGTTGTCTTTTTCTCACACTTGACATTTTCCCTCGGCTTCTGTGTGTATTTGTTTGCTGATGTGCACGCTCTGGTTTCTGTAGCGTGGCTTCTTTCACAACTCGTTACCTCAGAACTACAAAGTTCTATCTGACATTTTTGGCCGTTTCGGGTTACTAAGACCGTGAGGTCAGAAACCAAATGTTCTATCTGCTCTATTAAAACCCGTAAGATCATTAGGAGTCGTTATCAAGATATTCCAAAAATTGCATTCGAAAAAACTTGACACGTTGTAAAAATCAAACTTGTTGATGTCAAATTTCCCCCAATTAGATAACGAGCAAACAGAATTGTTTACTTCTCAGGTAGCAAAATGACAAACAAATGAAAAATGTCGTTTTCCGGAACCAAATCTAGATCTATAATGGAAAGATACAATACATGTGGTTAACAGGCTAGACGGAACTGGCTCAGTGCGAGCCAGGCCAAAGGGCTCATTATAAAAAAGTCGACGCTTGTCTAGCATGAGTATCATCATCTTCATCATCATCATCATCATCATCATCATCATCATCATCATCATCATCATCATCATTTTATCTCTCCTTCTTCGTTTCCTTTTGTCTCACTCTTTAGTAACACCCCTCTTCTCCGGTATGTCTCTGACCTATATATCATCTCTTAACGGCTGCGCTGTATCTCAATCGGCGCGGAATAAAGTCCTTCACGGCTCGACAGCCTCTCCAAAACAAAAATGTCACGCCTGTCTGCGCCAGACAATTTGTACATCATCGTGGGGGGAATCAGGCGCTTGCCAGAACTGTCATGTCGAGGAAACTGTCGATTTGTCGCCTTGTTAGACAATTCTAATCCATCTTCTTTGGCTAAACACTTTTTGCGTTCATTTAAAAAGCTCATTTCTTTGTGGATTTATGAAGGAAAACGTTGACCACTTTAATACACACAAAAGAAAATGAGCAGTTTCCAAGAACACTCAAGCTTTTGGAGTCACCAAATTATGACGGCCATTTTCTCGCTAATTGTACCGCCATCGTCCTTATTTTTATCCCGCCTTCTTCTGTTTCTAGTGTGTCCCTCGGAAGTAATACCTCTATATTCTTCGACATTTGTATTCCCTCATTGTGTTGCAAGCAACGTAAAACTGTTGTAAAACTAATCAAAGAGAATGGGAGAAACATCGGCTGCACGCTTCCTTGTTGTATTCTCTCTTTATTTATCGAAGTTTCTTTAGTTGCTTGGGGGTTGTTTTTGAGAGGGGGGGGTGGTAAGAAAAGAAACGTTTCTTCAATGGCGTGTAGCTTTTTCAAGATTCCACACAGTTTGCTGACATATTACTGTTTTTGGTTTGTAGAAAAATAAACGAGGATCCCAGTGTGTATTATTCGCCGACTTGGTATACTGACAAGACTGACCAACTTGTCGGAGATGAGAAACCTTTTCTTCTACTCCGTGAAGTATTGGTGCTGTTTGACAGGTTCATCTCTTGGAAGGAACAATTCTATCAATCTGTTCGATAGAGCTATGAGAATTCACTCGACCATCCTAGTAAATAGATAGCACTTTAGAAACAAAACCAAAAAAAAACCCCTTTGTCATCCAGAGTTGTACGACAGAATGTCATTGACTTCGAGATCCAAACAACTCTGAACAGTTTCTTTCACCTCTGAAATGTAGA
>NW_004798875.1:23651-25488 GCF_000002075.1 Aplysia californica | reverse complement strand
GGGGAGGGGGAGGGGCGTGAAACAGAAGAAAGACAACACTGCTACATAAATACCGTGAAGAAATATCAATATTTTCGCGTGTACTTTCTTTCTATTCCTGTCTGGGTGAATAAATACAGGACACACAGGCAGCAAATGGGAGAGAGGTAGCCGCGGTGTGGAACCAAATAGCAGGCATCGTAGTCAAATGTGGCGCTCGGCAAAATAATGAGATCGAAGACAGTTTGACAATTGTGTATGAATTCTTTTAATTATAATTTTGGCCGACCACATTATGTTTACTTTTTAAACACATTTCTGAGAAACGTTGATTAAAAGAACAAAAATTGTAAATTTTCAGTTTCCAAGTAAGGAATCTCAAGATTTGGAAGTCACCAAACTTCGGCACGTCCATTTTCTTATCAATTATACAGTTGGAACCAGATGATCCATACCTTCTTCAATAGCAAATATCTCGACCTTTATTAAAGTAAAATGGGGGGGGGGGGGTTCATCAAAAAGAACAAGTTTTAAGATGATACCTATAACTCTACATGCTCAAAATTGACGAGCGCCTGATTCCAATGCGTGATGAAATGACTGGCCAAATCCGCCTACTTATCAATTCGATCCCTATGCCTGCTAGGTGCAGATTGCTGGAGTAAAGCTAATGTAGAATGTTCCAACTAACCAGCTTCTCCTAGATCAGGGGTGTGGTCGGTTGGCTGGTGCTCTGGTGTGGTTTGCTCCTTCTTTCCTAACAAACATTCTATCTTGAGATGGCCAGCAAGATTGAGAATCCTCTCTCAGAAAAGCTGCCTGTGTTGACATTCTTTGTTGCGGGCGTCTGTGTTGTAGAACGTTGCTGTCGCACGCCGGGCACCTGGGTTCGATTCCCGGGTGGGGAGAAATTTGTATCAACTCGATCTTCCTACTAGTATATTGTATTCCTTTCAGTCTACGTTGGCATTGACAGGCAGAGTCGGCAGCGTGCCTCTTAAATTATCTAAATTGATCAAACTACGTTAAAAAAAAGAAATGATTGTTTATTTGATAGTTTACGAATATAGCACCTGATTGCAAGACAGCTGCACGAGACCGTTTGGCATTTGGAAAAGTGTTTTGAAACAGCGACAACCGGAAGTATGTGTAGATTGAGACTCACATTGCTTCCTACGGGCAACACAAAGCCGTCTGGAGAGAGGTATCGATTCCAGCTTTGCCGAAGGAAATGTCAACTGGTCTAGTCAAATAACAACAGGAAGAGTTGAATTTCTTAAAAGCTGGGGGGTGGGGGGAGGGGGTAGCATTACAGGAGTCGCACTGTCTACATGCGCCAGCACTTATGTACATAATTGAAAACAAAATCAATAAATCCTTTGAAAACCTTTCATTTTAGTTTATTTTAGCAAATACCATGGTTTATAGACGTATCTATGAAACCTACTCTTGCATCGTCTCTTCTAGAACATTGCTTTTCGCGACTTCAGTGCTTTCTTGTCCTATCTCCATTTCTAATACCAATGAAAACAGTTCATAACAAAGAGTGAGTTTAAGAAAAAGTCACATTTTCACTGTTTAAAAAAATGGAGATAGGACAAGAAAGCGCTGAGGTCGCATAGTGTAAAGTTAGGTTTGGGCATTTCAAGGAAGTTCTTTGATAACGAAAAAAGTTCCCCTGAAATATGGAGACATAAGCCGCCCCCACAAAAGCAAATAGTCATGACAGTCACCACTGTTCGTGTACGCGACACACGGGCCACCGAGGGGGAATAGAATCTGCATAATTATTGATAAACCAATCTATCATCACAGAGGGGCAGTTCGTGAAAACTGTGTGTGTGTGTGTGTGTGTGTG
>NW_004798875.1:20092-21712 GCF_000002075.1 Aplysia californica | reverse complement strand
CGATGTCGAATTAAGCTACGGCCTAAATGTTTACAGAGGTACAAGAACGCTTAAAATCTCACTACCCATATCGATTACTCCATTTCGACCAAAAGTGGATACAGTCAGAGATTGTACATAACAAGATAGTCCACTCCTCTCTTTGAGTTTGAGCCAATTGAAAAACATCTCCTCAAAATTCGGTGGCGCCCTCTGCGAAAAAAGCGCGGACTTTGCGAACAGAGTTATCCTTCTTGTTTGAAAAAACAAAAAAGTGAAACTAACAAACTGTGCTATTCCTATTCTTCTTCTGGAGAAACGAAAAAGAGCTTCAAAACAAAGACTGCATCGCCAACTGAAGCAATGCACGGACTTCTGTTGAAACTTTTTTGGCTGAGTGAACTATCTTGTTATGTACGATCTTTGGTGTAGCCCCTTGTTTCGCTCAGCCGGTGATGTGTGGTACAGGACGGCCAAACGTGTCATGAAGTCATAGCTGTTTTCCTGACCCGCCAGTCTGTCGGACTCTTCGCTTGCTGCATGTTTTCTTATCCTTCTCTTATTGGTGTGTAGTTTACTTGTGGGGATTTTTGTTTGGTTGGGTGTTGGTATAGTTTGGTTTTGGTTTCAGATTTTGTTTGCTATGCATTCTGTTTGTAATAGAGACGAGTCGTGCACTTTATGGGCCACGCGCACAAGGACAGGTTGTCCAGTCAAAACACCGCATAGTTCCAAAAGAAAAATGCATAGGTAATTTCGGATCTCTGGTAGATTTCGGTGCAGAATGACAAATTGTCTCTCATGTCGAAACTTTTCTCGTCAGATCCAACAAAAAATGTCTTGGTGTGCATGCCCCTTTTCTTTTCGTGCTAACAGCAGCTAGTCCTGTGTGACCGACTGTAAACGTATTTCCTCCAAATTGGGTCAAACACTTTTTTCTCAAATTATATTGTTATCCACAAACGTCGTTACAACAGAATACAGATGATGCTGTTATATAATTGGTCGCTTTTAAGGACAAGCGGGCTGACCCAGATTTCGGGGAGTTCCAGAAATCTTGACCTACACCAAAAGTTGACATTGCTCTACCTATAGGATAAGTTTGGTTTCATTGGTGTGTATATTTGTTTGGTTATAGAGAAAAGTCTCCTTGTCTTTTAAAGAAACTGAACAAGGGGCAAAAACTTTAACTTCAATTTCTCAAAACAGCATTTTCCGGGATTGCCCGCTTGTGCTTCAAAGCGACCAATTATGTAAGCGTAAAACTGTCCTCAAAACTTTGATTAATTCTGGATAGATAATAAGGGAGAAATTTAAGTTTACTTCCCCTTTTCTGAAAACCATTAACTTATTCAAGGTGAGGCTTGCTGACAACATGAGTCACTTCTCAATTTTAGCCTTCTGGAAATAGATATGTCAAATTTATAAGTGAAGTTTGCACAACGTGAAAGTAGGAAATGATAATACACGTGTTATGCTGGAATAAAATGGCACCCATCAAGTGCAAATCTACAAATTTGCCCCCCAGTGTCCATTTTCGGCCAACAAGCTATCTCAGTTCGTGGTTTACACGAGGTAATTCAATTTTGTCAGCACCCCTCACCTTAAATGTTCACACTCACACACACACACACACACACA
>NW_004798875.1:15872-17213 GCF_000002075.1 Aplysia californica | reverse complement strand
ACAATAAGAAAAACAACAAAACAACAACAACAACAATAACAACAACAACAACAACAATAGCAGTAGCTATAACAACAACAACCACAACCACAACAACAACAACAACAACAATAACAACAACAATTACAACAACCTTCGCTTCTTCCTAACACAACGCCTATGTCTCACTTTTGCGGGGCAGTCAATATGTGAAGGAAGGCTTGTACTAACAAGGCAATTGACTTCCTCTGTGTCTGCTGTCTTGGCAAGGCTGTGTCATGCACACTGCATTCATTATCATCGTTATCGATGGACGGCCCGATGAGAAGAAGAAGAAATAGGAACACGCTCACAATTGTCTATGTTACTGGCGGAGTTCCAAAGTCAATCTTCTTTTCAAGCCATCTTTGGGAAGGCGTGATTCGTCTGTGCGTGGAGATAGGAAATGGAGGAAGACAGGAGGAGGAAAGGGAATGGAGAGTGGGAAGGAAGGAAAGGTCGTGCTGAAAATCTCCGAGCTGGCATTGTCTAAGGTAGAGGGTCTAATGAACCAGACAACTGTAATCATTGTCGTTCTGTTGGTGAGTTTTGTTAATTGTGTTTGTGGCATCTCGTTATTTATTTTTTTGGGTGGGGGTGCTGGTTATGGGAGTTGTTGTTGTTGTTGTTGTTGTTGTTGTTGTTGTTGTTGTTGTTGTTGTTGTTGCAAGGTGTAGGGGGCAAAGATTGTTAGGTCAAGGTAAACTCCACCTCAATGTAATAATGCCACCATCTATGTTTCCCAGCCCAGGCTAAGCCAGCACTCTCATGAAGTAGCTAATTTATTACGTCTGTCTTGAATAGATAGCAACAAAATCAACTACGGTAACGGTATCAACTACAATAACAACATTGACAACAACAACAACAACACTGACAATAGCAGCAATAGCAATTACGTCAACAACAGTAACAACAACAACAACAGTAACAACAACAACAACAACAACAACAGCAACAACAACGACAGAAGAGGAGTGAGTGATGATCGCGCCAACAGGCAGCCTTCTGTGCTCCTCTTAATTAGTGGTGTTCCAGACTGTTTAATGGTGACTATTGTGATATAACTTTCTCCTTGGAGTCATGAAAATTCCAAGAGTTATTTCAGTTTTTCTGTGTGGGTGGACTGATGTTATCAAGACTAGTCTACGTGTGTGAGGTTTTTTGTTGTTTGTTTGTTTTTTAATCAGTCTTGGCCCAGGTCTCTCTCTACTAAAATATTGCTTTGACAAGAGAACACTTTTCCCGAAATGGTCACCCACCCTGTGGTTTTTACCACGGACAGTGTAGATCTACTCACCGAAAAGGAAAATAGAACAACAT
>NW_004798875.1:13611-15263 GCF_000002075.1 Aplysia californica | reverse complement strand
CCCCAGACACTGTTGTTATTTCGGCCAATGAACCATGTCTCTGTACCTCCCAATGTTATGAGGAGACTAAGACAAAACAATCTAAATAGGATCCCAAAAACGAAAGGGTCAAAGAGAGGAGAGAAAAGAACATTAGAATTTAGACTATCTCAGAGAAAAAACCAGCTCAAACAAAAGGACACGAAATCTTAGCCGACACCGACTCGGAGTCGGTGGTCCTGGCGAAGAGCACGCTCCTCGGGGCTCCAAACATTTCGAACGTATAGGCTACCACACACACAACGACGACAACAACAACAACAACAACAACAACAACAACAACAACAACAACAACAACAACAACAAACTCTTCCGCTAAAGTTCTCGACTAACTCTCCTTGTGGACTGCACGTAAGAACTCTATAGCTTGACCTGTTCTCTCGATTCTACCACCGAGTCCGGAATTGTGTATATCTTTCTTCCACCGAGTCCTGAATTGTGCAAATATCTTCTCTTTCTCGAGTCCTGAATTGTGTATATCTTCTCTCCCACCGAGTCCTGAATTGTGTATGTCTTCTGTTCCTCGAGATGACTCTCTCCTCCAAGCAGGAAATCGATACTGAGTACTCATACAACGAGCGAACACTTGTAGAAAGGAAGAAGACAGGACAGAAGTTCAGAAAAAAATAGAAAGGGGAGACAGACATATAGACAGACAGACAGACAGACAGACAGACAGACAGACAGACAGACAGACAGACAGACAGACAGACAGGCAAACAGATAGACAGAGAGACAGACAAACAGGGATAAAAGCAGAGAGACAGACAGACGGACAGACAGATATATATATATACATAACGAGAGAGAAGGCACAAAGAAAGAAAGAGATAGCGCCAGAAGGAATGAGAGGGCTTTGTTATTATGAGTTATACTTTATCTGCTCCAAAATGTCCGTATTTCTATTTTCTCTATTTATCGTCTGCGTGTCATGTCCCTCTTTAACAAGCTAGTTGTTCATGAAAACGCTTGACTGAGAGAGGTAACGGCTGAAGTGACATTCGGCCCCTGCAGCATTGTTGGCCAGACACCCATGGAGATCTCCTCTGTGAAAGGTCAATGTCTGCTCTGCCATTTGCATACAGCGGCCTATTTATCACCGGCTCAAGCCAGCGGAAATACCGACGAGTTGTCGGCACTTGGGAAGTATAATCTCCCCTTGTTCTGGAAGTGGACGCAGGAGGACTTAGGAGCGAAATGTTCTTGTGCTGTGCGGTACTCGATAGTTTATCTCTTACGAATGCTCGATGCCACGCTCGATAACACGTAACTGCTCGATGCCACGCTCGATACCACTTGATTGCTCAATACCTAACTTGATACCACTTGACTGTTCGATGCCATGCTATATACCACCAAAGATAGTAAATAACAAGATGGGCCACTCAGCCAAAAAAGTGTCCGCCGGAAGTTCGCTCTTTGCTTCAGATGGCGCTGCAGTCTATTTTGAAGCTCTCTTTCGTTTTTCCAGAAGAAGAATAGGAATAGCACCTCCTTGCGTGCGCAGATCGACTGCTGTTCATCAGCAGTTCGGGTTCGTTCAGTGTGAAGTTTTAGTTGTTTTTTTTTATTTTAATGACCTCTCGCCTTTCATTCTAAAGTCAAATTAAACG
>NW_004798875.1:12313-13417 GCF_000002075.1 Aplysia californica | reverse complement strand
GGTGTGCATTAGTGAAGAGGGCGCCACCGAATTTTGAGGACACTTTTTTAATTGGCTCAAAGAGTGGAGTGGACTATCTTGTTATGTAGACTCTTTGATACCACTTGACTGCTCGATACCTAACTTGATACCACTAGAATGCTCTCCGCTCCAGGAAATGGACACTGCGTGTTTCGATTGATCCCAACCTTGAAGCAAAAAATGTTGTCCCCGCCATGAAAAGGCTGTGCATATTCTACACAGTTGTTTTCAACGTGAGGAGAGAGAGAGAGACATTGCTTGGAACACCGCACGCTATCAAACACTGACTCTGGCCAAAGATCTTGTATAACAAGATAGTTCACTCCTCTCTTTGAGCCAATAAAAAAGTGTCCTCAAAATTCAATAGTACCCTTTTCGAAAAAGTGCAGACTCTGCGAACAGAGTTACCCTACTTGTGTGAAAAACAATAAAAGTGAAACTAACAAACTGTTCTATTCCTATTTTTCTTCTGGAGAAACGAAAGAGATCTTAAAAACAAAGACTGCAGCACTATCTGAACCACTTTTTGGGCTAAATGAACTATCTTGTTATGCACGATCTTTGCTCTGGCAAGGTATCGCACTATCTGGGCAGCACTGCCCCGAGCATTCACGATACTCCTCGGGTGTATCGAGCAAGGCGTCGCTCGCTCGCGAATAACAAATGACCGAGTACTCGAGCAGGCTTGCTACAGCCAGGGTACAACGTCCTGTGAGACATTTCCCATCTACCACCATCATCACAGCTAGCGGTCAGCCCCGGCTTCTCGGCCCTTGGACTGTCAGGGGAAATGAGTTTCGCTCACGTTTGGCTCCATTTGCTGAGATCTGTTCCACTCTCGTTGGCTTCTTTCCGCTCAGTTGCGTCTCTCTCGTTGTATTGACCGGAGTGCCGATGTGTTTGAATTCCTTCCTGCCGTAATTCTATCATTTCCTCATCGACATTGTAATTGCCCCTCTGTAGTTCAAGGATATGGAATCAGCAACATCCGCCATTCTCTTTTTCCCTCACCACAACCCCTCCCCCCTCACACACACACGCACACACACACACACACACACACACACACGCACACACACACAC
>NW_004798875.1:7560-8849 GCF_000002075.1 Aplysia californica | reverse complement strand
AGAGAGAGAGAGAGAGAGAGAGGGGGGGGCGGGGAGAGAGAAAGAGAAGAAGAGACACAGAGAGAGAGGGGAGAGAGAGGGGAGAGAAAGTTGTAAAAACGACATTCCCATGTTTGGAGCATAATTCCCAGGACACGTATAAACCCTTTCTGTCCTAGCCTGCTGTATAACGTGTTGTATGCCAGTATTACGTTTGTTCGTTTTCTCACTTAGAGGAAAGTCAAAAATGTGAACTTTTGTGATATGATAAATAACATGACATAACATAACATGCAATAACATAACAAAACAAAACATAACGAAACATAACATAACATAACATGCAATAACATAACTTAACACATTACATAACAAAACATGACATAACAAAACATGACATAACGTAACGTAACAAAACATAACGAAACAGAACAGAACAAAGCATAACAGAACATAACACGTGTGTTTGCATGTGTGTGTGTACATTTGTGTTCATGTGTGTGTGTACATTTGTGTTCATGTGTGTGTGTGTGTGTGTGTGTGCATGTGTATGTGTGTGTACATATGTGTGTGCGCGTGTGTGCGTGCGCGCGCCCGTGTGTGTGCGCGTATGTGTGTCTACCTGTTCACAGAGAAAAAGGGGAATGATTTAGGAAAAGTGTCTAGCAGAAAGATAGAAGGCGTCTCCTTCGATACCCCAGGGTGGTTGGCCAGAAACAGCGAGATGTGGCGAGGAGATATTCGGAGACGTCTCCGGCGAGCACTCAGGAACTATTCGAAGATGTACTCCCGCTCACAGATACACTGCTTTTGGTTGGAGGGGGGGGGGGTCAAACTGCGTATTGTTTGCTGCAGATCACACATATTATAAAACTGTCGCAAATCTTTTATTTTCACGAAAATTTCAAACCTAACCACAAAATATCAAATATGGGGTTAAAACAGGAGGGGGGAGGGGAGATGACCTCCTGTAACCCCCCAGATTTTTTTACTTGGTCCAGAAGCACAAAACATTTTGATTGGTCTATCTCCGTCGGAGACGTTTCCGGATAGATATTGCTCGGTGAGGGAGGAGTGGGGTATCCCAGACAGACAGGACCCGTCTGCCCCCCACCCCTCCCCCCTCACCCTCCTACACCCATGTGTTCAAATTCCCCAGTTACCCATTTTCCCAAATTACATGCAAATCTCAGCTCTCGGGGCACGTCAAAGAGATATCAATATGTTGCTGTCTTAGAAGATGTAGAAAAAGAAATGTCTAGTCTGCGTGTTTCTTGTATGTATGGAGCTAGACTAACGGGGTAGAGGGG
>NW_004798875.1:6009-7092 GCF_000002075.1 Aplysia californica | reverse complement strand
GGGGGGGTTCAATTTTGTTTAGTTTTTCAATTTACCCAGATCCAAAACCAATTGGTTGTCGTCTCTCGGAAGCCTCGAATTCGAATTACGAGTGGGGAGAATCTTTGTATGGAGTGTCTTTGGTCTGTCTTCTGGGATGCGGTATACCTCACTGTTCGGCTGAGTCCTGATAAACGAAGTCGAAGCCTGGCTCCTAAATTATGTAGGCTGCGTCGATGGTCGCGTACCAAAACACCAATGTTCATTCATTCATTCATTCGTTCATTCATTCATTTACTCTTTCATTCAATCCTTCATTAATTAATTCATTTATTCGTTCATCCATTTATTTATTCTTTCCTTCATTCATTTATTCATCCATTCATTCATTCACTATTTCTTCAACCCTCGAAACCCTTGTGTCAAAATGTGTTTTCTGCCTTCACATTTCGCCCCCAAAGTCCCAATATCATCTAAGAGATTTGTGGGGTATTCTTCTGCTTCTTCAGCCTGTACTTTCTCCGTTTGTATATTTGTATCCTTCTTTTTCTAGCCGAGATTCAGAACAGAACAAAGCAAGATATGGTCGGACACAAACAAAAAAACTGGTGAAGATTGGGTTTATTAGGGTCGTAAAGCCGTGGGAATCCGGAAACATGGCTCGTTCCCATGTAGCCAGATTTAGCGGTTTTCTGCCGAAATTGGCGGGCAAATGAGAGAATCGATTTCCTGTAGAGAGTGCGCTGGGAGGAGTCATCCTGTGGGTTCTGGGGGGAAGATGGGAGGACAAAGGGAGCTTACCCAGTTGTCACTGGCGTCTTTTTGCTCTGTCTCCTGTTATCCTTTGATGATGGCGGGGTTTATGTTTCGTCTTCTACCCCTTCCTCCTCCCTCTTCCCCTTTTATTCTCCAGCTACCCTCTCAAATACACTAGGTATTCAATATTCTTTGACCTCCTCTTCCCTTCCCTCCCTTTTCCTCTTCTTTTAAAGGCATTTGCATACTCACACAAACACTCATACACTCACATACACACACTCACTGACACACACAAACACACAACACACACTTATACTCCAACACTGACACACACACACACACACA
>NW_004798875.1:4916-5735 GCF_000002075.1 Aplysia californica | reverse complement strand
ACACACACACACACACACACACACACAAACACTCGTTTTTTCGCTCACCACAGAAGGAAACACGATAACATAATCCATTGTTTTATTGTCGCGGCTATGGTTTGGACTCTCCTTTAAAAACTCTTTCAAGACTGCAAGCTGAGCAAAAGCTGCTCCTTGACATTCAACACTCGCATCCAAAAGACCAGTGTTATTGAGTGGAGATGCTTGAAAACGCCTTAACAGCTAAAACCCTGTAACAAAGGCCCATCCAGCTGTTGTTAGAGTTCAGACCACAGTCGGTAGTCAGAAGTCGGTGGTGAAGCGGTAAGGTGCTTCGTCGTCGCATGATGAAGACGTGGGTTTGATTCCTCAATGGGAAGGGTTGCTATAGAGTATCTCAGTAGGAGAGGGTGAGGTGGCGGAGCGGTTAGTGCGCTCGTCTCCGAAGCGGAAAGCCCGAGTTCGAGCCTCGGTTCGGACACGGATTTTTTTCGCCCCCTCCTGCCCACCCAGCAGTAATGGGTACCTGACTTCGAGTTGGGGAAGTAAAGGCGGCGTGGAAAGGAACTGGCCACCCTACCACAATATGCCGAAGACCCAGGAAGTTGTCTCACTAACAAGGCAATCCCCAATGTCCGGATCGGATGCGGGAACAGCTTTACAGGCTCTCGGACTCGCAACCGTAAGGTCGTGGGTTCGAATCCCGTCAAGGTCCCGACGTTGTGTCCTTGGGAAAGGCACTTTACACGAATGTTCCTCACTTCACCCAGGTGAGAATGGGTACCCGGCTATAGACAGCGAAAGATCTTGTCAGTTTGTTAGTGTTTGAGTGCTTAA
>NW_004798875.1:1914-3574 GCF_000002075.1 Aplysia californica | reverse complement strand
AAAAAACACCCTTTTTCCCTTTAAAAAAATATATACTTATGTATCAGAAAGCAGTGTACACTTATTGAAGATCGGATCGGATCAGATCAGATCGGGCCGCATTGGGTCGAAGCGGGTCGAAGCGGTCAGTCGGGTCAAATCGGGTCAGGCAGAATTATAGCCAGTGCCCGTTAGGAGATCGTTTATTTAACACAAACCGACGAGTTGGACAGCGCATACCTATCAAACCTGACCTGTGATATGAAACAAAGTCCGCGAGGTCCATGTTATGTTATAATGCATACTTATAATGCATACATCGTTGCAACTTTCAAGAGATGCAGCGCAAGGCGTTACAAAAATTTCTGACGCCAATGAGTCACAGGGACGCGTTAAGTAGGTAGCACTGTCGCCTCAAGTCTGATCCGGCTGTACGACAGACAGGCCAACAAGCCAGATCACTGAACACCGAAACAGTGTGAAACGTACTGACAAAATGAGTTACTTCTCGGATTCAAGCCTTATGGAAAAAGATATAGATTCTAGGCCTATTACGTTTGTGCGTGAAGTTTTAAAAATGTGTTAGTATGAAATAATAAAAGACATGTCATGATCAAAGAATATTGCACATTTCACCCTTGTGTCAATTTTTGGCCAATATCTCCATTTGTGGGTTGCGAGAAGCGACTCATTTTGTCAGCACGTCTCCCAGTGGGTTGTGTAGAACTCTCAGCAATATCGGGGACATCTGGTCCGATTAATCGCTCGCTGTGACTTTGCAAAAATCGTCATGCAAAATCGGACGGGTATCGGATGAGTGTACACTGGCTGTGATTTGTCCAAAGTAGACAGTACTTTCTTACTGACCTCCTGAATGTAGTGAGACAACCATAGCCCGTTCATAGATTCATTTCTTTCTTAGTCTTCCGTTTTGATTAGTTGTGTGTGTGTTCAAAGTAAGAGTCCTTTTTTATTTTCGTGCAAGATGTCATGTGTATTCGAGTGTTTTACGTCTTTATTTTTTCTTACTTTTATAAAAACGTTTTTTTGGTTTTTTGGTTTCGTCTTTGCTATGTCTGCCTTTTTTCAAAGTGGTTACTGTCTTGATTTTTTAAAATGTACCATAATGTTACTAGTATTTTGTGTAGTTTGTTTCGTAAAGATTATACTACTTTCTGACTAGCTATTCGACATTAGCCGCAGCGCATGTTTTGACCACGTACAACAAATTTTGCGTTTCACGTAATCGTGTGCATGTTCAGTAGACTCTCATTTTCAGAATCGGAGCGATTGTGGCGAGGAATTATTGCTTTTTTCATCTTCACCCCTATGCACACTCTTTCACTGAACTCCTTTGATATATATGTTTGTAGAATGTACATTTCTATCAACCCACTTTATAAATGTATGGTTATTGGTCTAGCATCTTCTTGCATTATCACTGTCTGGTTTCAAAATGTAGAATTCTCTAGAATATACTACAGTAGCATTAACAAATACCGTCAATCTTTTATCTATATAACTGGATGGCGGTATCCTATTTTTTCTCCTCGTTCATTCCTTCATCTAGTCTCCTCTTGTTCTCAGAGGTATGATCTTCTTCTTCTTCTCTTCTTCTTTTTCTTCTTCTTCTTCTGCTTCTTCTCCTTCTCCTTCTTCTTCTTCTTCTTCTTCTTCTTCT
>NW_004798875.1:0-694 GCF_000002075.1 Aplysia californica | reverse complement strand
GTGTGATGTGTGATGTGTGATGTGTGATGTGTGATGTGAGGGTGAGCACTGTGTGTTAGTGATGTGTGATGTGTGACGTGTGATGTGTGATGTGTGATGTGTGATGTGTGATGTGAGGGTGAGCACTGTGTGTTAGTGATGTGTGATGTGTGATGTGTGATGTGTGATGTGAGTGTGAGCACTGTGTGTTAGTGATGTGTGATGTGTGATGTGTGATGTGTGATGTGTGATGTGTGATGTGTGATGTGAGGGTGAGCGCTGTGTGTTGGTCTGTCCGGAGATACAGATTGAAAATTTGGGGAGTTGGGGAATCAAGAGATACCGTGGGATCAAAGAAACGGCTTGTGGGGGGGGGGTAGAATATGCGACCAAATAAAAGCAGAATTATCAATACATTTTGTTCTAGCAGCAGCATCATCATCATCATCATCATCATCATCATCATCATCATCATCATCATCATCATCATCATCATCATCATCATTCTTTAAATTAAGGGGGAAAAATAGTGAAAGGAAGGAGATTCTTGAGTAGTTGTCTATCAGTAAACATAAACATTTTAAATTATACAAGTGTGCTTACAAGAACGGTATAACAGTTTGCCGCGCTTCGTCCAACAACTGACAGATACATACAGTCAAACGTACACTCGAATCATATTATGTCCCTCCCCCTCCCTCTCTCTCTCTCTCTC
>NW_004798874.1:61615-62604 GCF_000002075.1 Aplysia californica | reverse complement strand
AGAGAGAGAGAAAGATAGAGGGAGGGGGAGGGGGAAGGGTTCAGTGACCCAGGGCGGTTTCAGAGGGTGAATGAGGAAGGAAGGGTGTACATTAAAAGGAGAGTCACTACTAAAATAAATACATTTTGTTAAGTAGAAAGAAATGTTTCTCGACAGACACATCTAATGATGTAGTGTTCTGACGTGTGGAAATCATTAATTATAAATGTGTGTGACATCGCCCAGTTCATAATCTGGCTTTCTGTAATCCATCCTTCTCATAAGATACCTAAAACCCCTATATTTCCCTACCCATTCCCTATTCAAAACGCATGAACTCTAAGTTTGAGGCCCTGTCATTCGCTACAAAAAACTGGTTATCGAAAGGTGGTAACGTCGAAGAGTATGCTAGAGGCCAACATGATTATAAAAGAGAACAAAAACGTGCAAACCTGCTCTAACGATCACCTGACCTAGACAATCTCCTGTACGCTGTACAAACAACCATTTTCCACTTAACCACTTGCAGTTTTATTCTTCTTTATTACTATTATCGTGACAATGTCAAAGAGGGCTGTCTGTTTAGGAAAACTACTTTTCTCCTCGACAATGGATGATCGTCTATGACAAGTACAACTGTATCATTAATTGTATTTTTAGTTGGGTATAACCTTGAACTCCTCACAATACAACACAACATTCCATGACGGGTGGACACGACGGAAATAGACGAGAGAGGATTCCCCCACAAGACAAATGACCAGCAATTTCAGCTGCACTCTTTATTCCTTTATCGCCACATGTTAGCAGGCCGATTATATATTACAGAACGCTCGGCATGCATACAGTCGAGGTGGGGGTGAATGTGTGTATGAGTGTGTGTGTGTGTGTGTGTGTGTGTGTATGTGTGTTTGTTTGTGTGTGAGTGTGTTTTTGTGCGTGTAATTGTCTTTGTGTGTGTGTGTGTTTGTGTGTATGTGAGTGTGTGTGTGTGTGTGTGTGTGTGTGTA
>NW_004798874.1:58885-60309 GCF_000002075.1 Aplysia californica | reverse complement strand
CTTTTTTTTAAAGACAAAAAAACCCCGAAAGCAATCCACCATCTAAACTTAACCAAAAACAAAAACGAAAGCTGAATTAAAAAGAGTAAACTTTTTTAAAAAGGAACAATGAAGTTTTAAACATACAACAGACAGAGCATGACTTGAATTAAAGGAAGATCGGCATGGTTGTCTTGAGTCTGAAAAAAAAACACCGAAAAAGTGAACACAAAAAACCCCCCACCCAAATCTACAGCGCATCATTTAAATCAAAGAAGGATCTCTTGTTCTTGTCTTGCGGCACCGTTTATCAGTTTCCGCGTCTGTGACGACTGTAGTGAGATAAGTACATGTCAAGAGAACTGTACAAGAGATGCATCAAACTTTGATTTCGAGACCTTGTTCGTTCGCTATTAGGGAGCGTTCATTCTTTTTCCCCCGTGAATAAAGTAAGCGAATAATACATGTTGATCCTCCAACCCCCTTTCTATCCCACCCCCTTAAAAAAAAGAAAGAAAAAAAGAAGAAAATGAAAAAAAGGGAAGATAGAAACAGAAACAAACACAAACAAACAAAGAAACAAACAAACAAAACCTAAAAAGGTCACATAATAAAAGAAAAAAAATACGCAAAGCTAAAATGTTTCCATTTCTATTGCCTTATACATGTACGACATTATCGGCTCTTGAGGAGTTCACACTCCAGTAGATTGATACTGGCAAGGCGTAATCATGCATACTGGACGGCGTTGTTCCAATTAAGATTTTTAGATTCTTGTTCATACTTGCTTCTTCTTGTGCATTATTTTCCTCTAAATTTTCCATTTTTTAAAGTTGTTTTGTTTTTAAATGTTGTTGTTGTATTTGTTGGTGTTGGCGTTGTTGTCGTTGTTGTTGTTGATGTTGTTGTTGTTGTTGATGTTGTTGTTGTTGTTGTTGTTGTTGTTGATGATGTTGATGTTGTTGCAGTAGTTTTCTCTAAAATTGAGAGTACATGTACCTGCTTGTCGGGTCGTTTCCAGAACCAGGCAGTCTGTTCCTGAATAATAATATTATTCAGTCGAACTTGCTCCAACGGCCACCTGTCCAAACCGATCACGTTTACAAACGACCACTTCCCACTCCCCCCATTCTCTTGCTTTAAAAATTATTTTTTTACTCATTATAATGGCACTGTTCATGACGTCCACCTACCTCAGACAACCACTTTTCTCTTCGGCAATGAGTGTCAGTTTTGGACAATTTTGACTGCAATTCTAAGGAGACATAGGGGTTTGTCATGGAGATGCACACTCGAGGCCGTTCAGGACATTTTGTGGTTCCGACAGACACTTACACTTCCAGGTACACCACCAGAGATGTCAATGTGTTTGTGAGATCTTTTTCTAACAGCCATATATCCGTGACAATCACCTGTACATTCACTCCCCGCTCAACCCCCTCAAC
>NW_004798874.1:57532-58733 GCF_000002075.1 Aplysia californica | reverse complement strand
CCCCCCCCCCCCCCATGTTATACTGACAATGTCCAAGAAATCACCTATTTGAGACAACCCCTTTTCTTCTCGACAATTGGTGACATTTCCGACTGTACTTGCAAGTTCCGTTGTCTCTGTTTCTATGGTAACGAACGTGAAAACACGGGTGTGTCAGAGTCTGGGTTGTGACGACGCAGGGACGCAGCTTTGATCTGCAGATGATCGGACAAAACGCTACCTTAGAATTACAAAGCCGTATCTGACATATTTGGCCCTTTTGAGTTATTTAGATCTTGAGGTTAGAAACCATAATATGTTTATATTCTATCTGCTCTATCAAAAGAGTAATATTATTTGGAGTCGTTAGCAAGATATTTTAAAAATTGCATTCGAAAAAGCTTAATAGGTAAAACTCAACATGTTTGACGTCAAATTTCTCAAAACTAGGAACTGAAAAGATAGAATTTGTGTAGTTCTAAGGTATCGTGTTCACTACGTCCTTTAAGAGTTAGTAATCCTCGACTATCTACAGAGCTGTGATGCTCAAAGTTGTGTCAACGTGAGCAATAAATGCCTCGGGTCTTACAACCGTATTTCTAGACTCTTTTCGAATCCAGCCAAAATGTTACATAGCCCATTAGCATGTAATACATAGAATATTCTACCTCAAGCGACGTGGTCTCATCTGTCCCAGAAAGTTGCCATGACGTGAATAATGGGCTGTCAAAGAGCGAAACCCACAATCCCTTGCGTCTAAAGAGCCTAGCAGGAAATGAAAAGGGGCGTGGATTCCGAAGAGGGGAGTTAACCGGTTGATAGGGTAGATTTCCGAAACGTCCCCATGATCAGTGCGTGTCACTAGCGCGGGAATGACGTCATGTGATGGCTTGTGATGGATGGATGGATGAGAGGAACGGATGTGGCATCTATGCCATATGGCGTTGTGTGTGTCATGAAGGGATTAGAGTTTAAATCTTAAAGAGCACGACGCGTGTGTGTGTGGTCGAAAGGGAAGGTAGGAAGGGGAGGGGGGAGATCAAGGTAACAGATAGCATGGCTTCGGGTTTGGATCTCAGTAATGTTTATACTTTAGAGATCGTGAGATTTGGTATTCACTTACAGCAAAAATTTTGTGACAGTTGATACTCCTTTCACTGTTACTTTGAAAGTTTGAGATTGACAATTTTTATTATTTAAACGTTTTTTTAAGGGGTTTTTT
>NW_004798874.1:52181-53507 GCF_000002075.1 Aplysia californica | reverse complement strand
GAGAGAGAGAAAGAGAAAGAGAGAGAGGGAGGGAGAGAAAGAGAGAGAGAAGGGGGACAGAAAGAGAGAGAGAGGCAGAAAGAGGGTGAAAGTTGTTTGGATAAAACTGTTGTTTGACAAGTATTACTCTCTGCGTCAATGCACTGTAAGATTAGTATAATATCGCGACGAACCAGAATAATAATATTTAGAATTGGAAATGATGGAATAATGTTCTAAGTATAGTGTGTTATGTGTATGCGTGAGTACACTCAATGGTGTATGCGTTTACACCAATGGCATAAGTGTTACAAAGTTCATATTATGTTTAATATGAACTTTGTAACACCTATGCCATTGAGTGTAAACGACCTCAACAAAATTTTACCAGCGAGAAGAATAAAGATCGCCATTGTCATAATCATAATATTATTTATTTACTTTCATTACTGTACACGATTTGTTGTATACCTTTCCTTTAGATCTGGACCTTACAAAAATATTAGGAATGAATGAATGAATGAATGAATGAATGAATGAATGAATGAATGAATGAATGAATGAATGAATGAGGACATGTTATTGAAGTTGTATCTTTGGGAAAGTCACTTAAAACAAGGATTTTCCTATAAGGCTCTGTCCTGTCGGAAATAGGCGTTAAATTCGAAGTCCAGCTTCTTAAATAACCTTACAGTGTTGTAACGGGGGTCAGAACCTATAACATTATATAGGTTACAATTTCACATTTTGTTTTAAAATCATTTCCATCCGCTCAAGTCATCTAGCCACTACTACATCCCCCCTTCTAAAAGTACCCCCCTTCCATTTGTTATTCTTATTTAGCACATCGGTAGCCGCTGGAATCACGACGAAATTTCGACAAAAGGAATGAGACCCCAGCAAACAAGGAAAGTCGCTCCGAGATTTGCTCTGTGTTCATGACATGAGCCCGCTGACGCGCTAAACAGCCAAATATTTACCATCTACCGGCGCCGATTGTCTCGTTTTTGTTGTCTAGATTCTGTCAACACTGACATCCACCTCGGAGTACAATGGACACCCCCTCCCTCGACCGTCAAGCCAATGACAAGCCCGGTGTTTGTCTATTGGTTCAGACATTATCGTTCCTTCATGAGACTCCCTCTGTTTATGTAAGGTTACTTCCGGGGTACTACTAAAGAGGGTACGTTTGGGATTGGGGGTGGGGTGGGGGTGGTGGTGGGTAGGAGAGAGGGTGGAAGGAAGGAAAGCAGGGATGAAGGGGGAGGGGGAGACAGAAATCAGAGACAAAAACAGACTGATAGGTACAGAGACAGAGAGATAGAGAGACAGAGAAAGAGAGAGAGG
>NW_004798874.1:49716-50997 GCF_000002075.1 Aplysia californica | reverse complement strand
ATCATCATCATCATCATCATCATCATCATCATCATCATCATCATCATTATTATCATCATCATAATTATTATTATCCACAGGCAAAAAAAATAAGACCACACCCAAGAAAACAATTAGAAGAATAACGCAATCTTTTTGCCTGTTGTTATTGTTGTTGTTATTGTTGTTGTTGTTGTTACTACTGCTGTTGTTGTTGTCGATGATGCCATTGTTGTTATTGTTATGGTAGTCGATGAAAAGTATGTGGTTTTTTTGTTGTTTCTGTATTCTCAGTGCAGATGAGCATAATCCTATTGAAACTCTCAATTAGCCAACAAAACAAGACTACAGAAGCAGAAGCGTGGATAGAATTGAGAGAAAAATGAAATCAAGAAAAGCAAAAAAGTTGGAAGAACTGTACGGGCTAATGAGAGACTATTTTATCCACTAAGCTGTAAAAAAAGGAGAAGCATTTTCAGTGAAGACTTTAGTACAATTAGAAGGCGAAGCGACATTTCTAATAAGAATTTAATAAGGAAAAGAACATCATCATTCGTGTTGTCCCCTTTCTCTGGGCTGGCCTCTATAGTTAGCCAGCTTATTTACCCCTTCAAAAATTATAACACTGATGTACAATGTAGCCATAACCTTTGCATGGCGACCCAAAATATACTTTTCACTTTGGCTGTGTACTCAACCTCACTATTAACTCACAAACAAAAGTAGGAAAGATACTTAAATGAAATATATTATACACTCTTCCCCCCCCCCCACCCCCACTCTTCCACACACACAGACACACACACACACACACACACACACACACACACACACACACACACACACACACACACACACACATACACACACACTCACACACACATGAATACACACACAATTATCTCACAGGCTTCAGAGAGGTCACAGTAATGACACCGTAAAACTGTAACATAGCAGACATCAGATTCACCTTTCCTAATAAACTATAATACAGGCGTCCGATATGTAAATTCCAGTCTGTTATAGCAAACTATCGATGGGAGAGATAGCAGAGTACTCGTGGATGGGAACAAAATTACAAGTTGTTATCTACATCATTTATTGAGTTCAATGTCCTTTATTAGGTGTTTTTAGAACGGTAAAATGGTATAATATTTTTATGATGCTTTTGCTGAGCTTACCAGCTGTTAACAGAATAGTTTGGTAAGTTGTTGGTGTGCTGTGCTGTTCTGTGCTGTGCTGTAATGTGCTGTGCTGTGCTGTGCTGTGCTGTGCTGTGCTGTGCTGTGCTGTGCTGTGCTG
>NW_004798874.1:46977-48470 GCF_000002075.1 Aplysia californica | reverse complement strand
AGAGAGAGAGAGAGAGAGAGAGAGCGAGACAGAGAAAAAGTGAGAGAGAGAGAGAGTGAGAGAATAAATGAAACAGTAGCCTCTGGTTCTCTCGTCGTTTATAGTCTTTATCATGATATTAAATTTTACTAGATCTAGATCTAGACCTAGATCTAGAACAATGGTTGTCAACCTTACCATAGCCAGCACCCACTTTAGCAGCCTTTAAGTACTTTAAGAGGCTAACATTTTAGTACCACCCACATGCATGTGATTGCAGACTAGTAATTAAATAACATCTGTTTCTACCCGGGTTATCCGCAACGCCCATGGAAATTATCAAATTGTTTACTGCTAGTGGATGATGCCGCTCAGGTTGACAAGGACTGATCCGAGATGAATACACCATGAAGAGTAAAATACAAAAACAAAGCACTTGTGACTGGGCAGAATGCTATGTTTTTGTGACAGAAACAACATCTCTAAATCAATTATTCCAACAGATTGATGAATTCGGTCTATATCTAGATATAAAAGAAATGCTTACGTGCTCAGACTAAGCGAGGTGGCGCCTGGAATCTTATCCTTCTCCACTTTCTGGATCAGCCAGAGTCTCTTTCATTAACAAGATGCCCTCAGTCCGAAAAGAAGAAGACCCTCGTTTCTCAATAGACTTACAGCAATGTACGCTCGTTTTCAAAGCTCAACTGCACCTTGTGCAGTGGGAAATCCGTCAATCTCTAGCTACGCACCATGTACTACATCAGAGATACACGTATTGCCTCATTAGTCAGAACCAACACAAAAACCCTGATGTAACCAACACAACACCACACTGCACTAATCAAAACGCAGAATCTCAACCAAGATTTCGATAAAAAGGAATGTATGAAAAAAAAATCTCAGAATCAGGGAACAGAAACGTAGGCATGCACAAGTTAGAACGTATGAGGAGGCCCAGTAATCAATATTTCGATGATGAAAGTTCGAAGGGGCTGCAGGAATAGGCAAAAAGGTGTCGCTTTCAAAAGTATTGATTCACGTCGTAACGTTCGCGCGACAAAACAAGCCCAGGATCCCGCCACTCCTCAAACCACGTCGTCTGCTGTCTTTCTTTCTCATGCGGTTCGCGCTCGTGTTTACTTCTACGGTGTGCCTCGAGTGGTTCCCCCCGTTGCGCCTGCCTACCCACCCGCTCTCCCACGCCGTGTAGCCAATCAGCGCGCGTTCTGGAACGTTAATCGCATGCGAGGCCCCGCCTCCTACACGACGAAAATACGTTAGGCCTTCGAGTAAACTCCTTGGCCTTTGAATATTTTGTACGCTGAGAAAAAGAGCCTGCAGTCATCGCTTTGGACGGTGTGAGATTATCATTATTTTTAAAAAAGATATTAATATCTTTAGATCTCTATTACTTCTCATAGATTTTATACGAGAGGATTGATGGGCAAGGGGGGAGGGGGTATGTTTTTATTACACCTCCTCCTTCTCATTTTCCTCCTCCGTCTCCTCCT
>NW_004798874.1:42881-43877 GCF_000002075.1 Aplysia californica | reverse complement strand
ATGTGTGTGTGTGTGTGTGTGTGTGTGTGTGTGTGTGTTTGTGTTATAGGATATTTCTTAATTGTAAGTGTTTTTACGCCCCCATGAACATTATTTAGATCATTCAGGCGGCGGGCTTCGAGTAACAATTCATGTCATTTCGAAGAAGAAGGGCCTGTTTCCTTGTCAAAACACCGGGGTCAGAGGTAAAACATCCCCGGAATGGCTTGGAAAGTTCTAAGCACCGTCTGACTTTTTAGAAAATACAAGTGTTTCTACACCCCCTTCGATATGATTTAGATTCTTTAGGAGGCGTTTTTTGACCCTGCCTGTCGGGGCCAACACGAGCTGAGAGGGATACAACATCGCAGCAGAGAGAATGAAAAACTCGAAAAAAATTATCACCACCTGGAGATCGAACTAATGTCTCTTGTGTGCTTCGACAAAGTGCCTAATCGCTGCTTTGGGACTCTTGTGGCCAAAAGGTTAAGGTGTTGGCCTCTCATTCAAAGGTCCCAGGTTCGAATCCGGGTAGCGACCGAAAAATTTTCTGCTCTAAAATTGTATCCTTTTACCTCCTTTCCTGCTCTCTACCAAAGTTCTATCGTCTGCTTTCGTCTCTTTCTGCCCCCACCCCCTCACCTCCTTTGCCCCTCCTCTGGGCTCCGGACTCTTTCTGCAGCCTTTCTACTGCTACTCCTTCTTACTGCTGTCTTTCTGCCACACGGCCCTATTCTAATCTCCCAACCCCACTCCCCTTCGCCTCCCCCCTCCCCAACACCGGATCACAAAAAAGTGAACTAAGACAATGTGACATCCGGAAGTACAGCTGAGGTCATGGGCCCCTTGTGGAATCCGAACCTCCGCCTGTGACCTGTGGCCATTGAAAGTCACCAACCATTCTCTCACACAGCTCGCATTGCTCAAACACTTTTGAACTAACTGGAGGAGTTGCGTCAAACCATACTTTTCTTTCCTTTTCTTTCCTTTAAAAATATTTATTTCCTTTTCTTTTCT
>NW_004798874.1:40965-42731 GCF_000002075.1 Aplysia californica | reverse complement strand
TTTTCTTTTTTTTAATTTTTTTGTTTTTTTTTGGGGGGGGGGAGGTTGTAAGGAGCTAAAAGAGCAGCTTGGGTCTTTTCATCACGTGCTTTTCATTTTGTTAGTCTGTCCTGCGAGTTGACTCAATGCTTACTTTTTTACTCTTTCATCCTCTGTTGCCATTAAGCGTAGAGGGATGACGCAAATTTCCACAGTGGGCCCACTCTGCAGATCTTTCAATTGGAATGTTATAATTTCTCAAAAACGAAGGAATTAACTCATTAATCCATTGAATAAGGTGTGCAGTCAATTGGTGATTAATAAGAACAAAACTGTCCATTTTGTGTTTTGAGAATTGACATTAGTAGTTTCTGGCCCTACTGGAAACAGTGTATGTTACATTTATCTCATGAAATCCCATTGAGTGTCATCTTATTATGCTATAGCACCATTGTTAGTTACAGTTTTGAGAGCTTGAGTATTTCAACCGATTTCTCCCTATTTTTTCCTGCTTTGGCGCGTGAGTTATTCAGAATCGCTTAACCCGGCTCACAATTTTGACACACTTGTTCATGCCTGCTTGAACCCACCAAGAACAGGAAACCAAGTTACAGAACTTTATATTAAAAGCTGCAAAAAAGTCTTCCCCAGTCTCTGTGTAGCGTGTAATAGAATCTTCACAGGACTCATGCTTGGATAATATGCAAGTGTTATCGAGAATCAAGATATTTGGTATAAATAAGCCATTTGCACATCGGATAAGACACGCCAATTTTTTGGGGACCAGCACCATCACCCATGTTAGTGTAATTTTTCGTGGACAGGTGCCCACAAGAGCAAGTTCGACTGTACATAATAATAATTGTACATTATTATTCTCAAGCAGTTTGTGGAATTTTTTCATTGATAACTGCACCCCGCACTTCAAAACAAATGACCTTGTCTCACAAGCACCTGGTCACGTCGATCAACAAGGAGGACTCAGCAGTACTAGCAGTACTACGCCAATTTGCCTGATCCTTTAAACCCACCAAGAACAGGAAACCAACTACAGATTGAAGGCGACGTTAGTTTAGCAAGGTCGGAAAAAAGTCTTTCTCAATCCGTGTATAAGGACAGGGTAAACCGTCACTTTCAGAACTAAAGACAATAAAGACGAGCGGCCCTCGCATACCCGAGACATTTGGAATACTCTTCATAACCACTATTGACCAACCTTGACCGCGCCAGGAACAATTGTTCGGTACGCTTGAGTCATACGGCGTTAGGGAGAGGTCTTTGCCCCCGTGCACACTAGGAACATGTCCGCTTCTCACAAGGCAACGAGTATGCATATGATGCATTTTTTTTGCACGTTTGTTAAGTTTGTCTCCTTAACGCTTGGCTGTTCACTACCATTGACGTCATACTTCGCAGAAGAGCACAGTGAGAAATTTTCCAGGGGTGTGTGCGCGTGCGCTAAGGTGGCCAACGATCTATATTGTGTTGATGGGGCATAACACATCAGAAACTACTACAACAAGTGCAATTGATTTAAATTTATAAGATACACTATTATTTTAAAAAGCTTCCAATGTAAAAACAAAGACATCCATTGTTTAAATAGATGTCTGAAAGTACAACATCCTAGGAGGTTTCTGCACTTTATGAATTTATTAAACAGTCGAAATAGTCCAGTATTGAGGACAAAAGAGATTGTTTTAAACATACGACCATCGTGGACACTGTCATTAAGATAAAGAAAAGAAAAATGAAAAAAAAACCCACACAAAATACACACACACACA
>NW_004798874.1:37898-39061 GCF_000002075.1 Aplysia californica | reverse complement strand
ATTTTTATATATTACTGTATAGCCAATTGTAATAACGACTGTGAGTGTGTGTGTTTGTGTGTGTGCGTGTGCGTGTGTGAGTCAGTGGGAATTGAAAATAGAAAACAACTATACATCAGAGTTATGAAGTGCCAGGTCTAAAAAGGACAAGAGCAATCATGCTTCGCTGTTCATTTCTTTTCTCGGTGCCCTCTAAAACCTTCATGATCATTCCTGTCACCCATTTGATCAAGTTCTGTAAGTAAATTGTTCTTAGCCCATCCCTGCTTCTTTTCCTTTCTATTTTCCCACTGAGAATAAAATGTTCAAGGCCTTTATGTCCATTTATGTGTCTAAGAAACTACTAGTCATTTGTCATTTTCTCATACAAACAGAGCAGCCCCAACCCTTAAACCCCCTACCTCCTAGAAAAAAAAATCCCCCCCCCACCCGCAAACACACACACACACACACACACACTCACACACACACACACACACTCACACACACACATACACACACACACACACACACACGCACATACGCAAACACACAAATACACACACTCACGCACACACACACACACATACACAGAGCTATCTCAAGAAAAAGCTCGCTATGGCACAAATTGTCAACAATTTGACCAGCTTACAAAAAGTTTGGGAATTCAAGATTAAAACATGGGGTCCGGATTTGCCTTGGTTATTCTTCTTTTTTATTCTTCCGAAAATGTTTTATGTCAGCTCTGCGTCCTGTCAGCGGACGAAGAGTTCTGTCCCCTTGAATGAATCTATAGAAGGGAGGTAAATAGAGTTTTTAAAAAACCAGTTTCTCACAATCCAAGGGCGCTTTTTTATGTGTTTGAGATTAGAAAAACTCGCAGACACAATGAACACGACAATTTAGTGCTGACAAAGACAAAAACGGCTAGACGATAAACAGAAACGAAATGTTTACGAACCAAAATTGACAGCTAAACATTAACCCTACCCTCCCCTCCACACCCTTCCTCCAGCCCAAACCTCCCCTATTCTGACTGTTTATTCACTAATTTGAGAGAAACTAACAGCATTTTAGTTAAACAAAAAATACCTTCAGAGCAAAGTGTAATGTTGACTTGGGAATATTTTCCTATTTTGGACATTGGGGCAAGGCAGGAACTTTGAAATAGAAACAGCAAGGTC
>NW_004798874.1:34659-35976 GCF_000002075.1 Aplysia californica | reverse complement strand
TATATATATATAAAAGAAAATATTGTTCAATTAGCTCTAACGACCACCAGTCCACGACAGTCACCTGTACAAAATATCACTTCCCACTCTGATCAACCCCCTCCACCCTTAATTTTTTTGTCTGTGTCATTTAGGCAATTTACAAGACGTCCTCATGTTTTAGACTACCACATACTCCTCGAAAGTGAATGGCCATCTTCTTGGACAATTTCGACTGGATACCCTTTTTGAGTTTGTATAACTGCCTTGCGCTATGAGTTTATATCGGAAAGTCAACACGAAAGAAGGGAAATAAATCCTGAAAACTTCCAGAGCCAATGCTAGAAGAAAGAACTCCCACGAGGCCACTTTGAAACCCTGCACCGACGGCGCAAATTTGCTATATAAATTGAAACCAAACGTGGATGTAAAACTTAAACCGTGTGTGTGCGAGAACATTGAATTCCAGAAAAGAGGGAAAATGTAACAATATTATTTTTATGTTTCTTACTACCTACCAAAATTGGTCAACATTATAGTGCAGAGTGTTATATTTATATATTACTGTATAGCCAATTGTAATAACGACTGTGAACAGTATTTTGAAAATAGAATTTAAAAAAAGAAAATCGATATACCGTTGGAGTCCGACGAGGACGAAAAATAGAACAAATCAATACGAAAACGACAGCAAAGAAAATGTCGTAGCTTACAACCTTGAGAGGTCTGTGCAGACCGTATCTGCAGGCCACCAGAAGGCTTTACTTGATGCTACAAGGGCAAAAAACCGCGAGATGATTCAACAGCTTTGATGGCGTTTACCGAGGGATTTTTGCTCGCGGTCCCCAGATTAAGAGGCTACCTCTGTGCGAATGGCGGTCTCATGGGAATTTTAGCGTTGAACAAACCGCTTTATGATCCCTCAAACATGTTCATAGCGTTGTCCGGAATTTGAGGTGCAGTTAAACAGCGATAATCAGGGTAGAGCCGGAAACAAAAGGGAAGCCGAGACAAAGTGGATTCTTGGGGATTTGTTGGAGAGGGCCGTCGTGGTGAGGAAGTCACCAATACTTTTTTTGTGCGTGCAGGTTGTAGGGCATCCACACCGTTAGAATGAATGGGACTTGAACTGATAGCCTAAAGGAATGCTAAGTATAGTGGACAGTGATCTGGGCAAGGAAGGTTTGATTCTCGCTCATAATCTAGATTGTTTAGTTTGTTTTTGATGCTCTCTCCTGCAACGCCATACTGGAAACTGACGTTACTCCATTTTTAGTAAGCTAGTCTCGATTCTTTCATTCCATAGACATTTTCAAAAAAAAAAAAAAAGAAAATAAC
>NW_004798874.1:29012-34497 GCF_000002075.1 Aplysia californica | reverse complement strand
TTTTGTTTCTGTTCTGATAAGTACATCCATCGGAATAGGTGATGTACCTATCAAAAGACAGATCACTTTCCAGGTAATCCACAATGCAAATTTGTGAGCAGACAAGCCCCCTTCCGCCCCGTGCCAGACATAGCATATTGGACACCGTGCGACTTAAAATCAAATATTGTGAAGTTATTGACACAGAGTCTGGTCCTATAGTATAATGCCGATGCTTTCAGCATGGGGCAAAGCAAAACTGACTGTAGATCCACAGTAATGACCTTTGTCGTGTCCTTATTTTGGATCATTTCCTCATCTCCTGCCATCTCTTGCTGAGCCCTTTTTTTCTTCTGCCCATGAGCCAGATCTGTCTTCATCGACATTGCCTTCATCAGAGATCATACTGATCTTCGCGCGGTTTGAAAAGAGAAAGATTCATTTCCTGTAATTCATCGTCAAGAATTGGACGAGAAAGAGCCTCCATCTTCTTTTCTTTACATTTTGTTTCATAGAGACGAAATAGATCGGTCCTGCAATGGAAAACTGCCTCTAAATATATAGCTTGGAGCTTATCTTTCGGCAATAGTGAGACTCCGTTTAGACACTTTCAAGGAAGGCTCACAGATGTAATCGCGCATCAGAGTTAGATGCTGGTCTCCGAGAAGACTCATTCCCTGTTGATAAGCCATCACCTGGACCTCCGCGATGGTGTCTCACATACCGTACCATTCCTTGAGTCGTATTGTGGACAAAAACGTCTGACAGCAGATCCTGGATCTGCCTCTACTGGTTTTCAGAAAATACTGCAGGGACGTAGTCCTACAGGATGCTGCAGACGCTGCTTTTTTCTGTTTGGCTGGCACCTTGCATACATGTCCATGCAAAAATACACCATTCTCTGGCCAAGGCAGCGACAATAAAAAATAAAATATTTCCTACCTCTCTTCTTCTGTGACATTCGAACACTGATTACACTTGATCTTGCAAGAGCATCTTTCCCTAAACTTCTTCTATCCTTTTCAACGTCCTCAAACCCTCTATCGCCTTCCTTCTTAAGATTGCCCTGTTTCACGTTTCTTGAGTTCACAAATCTCTCCCAGTTTTCCCTTCCAGGCTTTCTCTTCTTTTCATTAATTATTCTCACATTATCGCTGTCGTTAACATCCCCACATGATCGATCAACAAGAGCCTCACCTCTATCAACACATATATTGGAATCAACATGTTCGCCTCTCTGGTCAGTGACATTCAAATCCAAATCTTCATCATACTTGTTGGAATCAATCATTTCACCTATAGGATCAGTGCCATTGAACAACTCAAAAGCTTCAATTCTACCATCAGACATATTGGAATTAAAAAACTTCATCTCCACCGTCATATGCATTCGCATTATGATTAAGAACATTTTATCTGCTGCAATCAGCATTCACAAAAAGAGACCCATATCTACCATCACACATCTTCACATCATGAGCCTTATCTCTAGCATCACATATTTTCACATCAAGAACCATTTCTCCACCATCATTTTACATTCACATAATATGTTTCTACATCATCGTGTATAGACATACTCAAATCAAGAACATTCTGAAAATGACTAGATTTATCGTCACGCAGGTCAGCAGCAGTTTCATTGACAACATTCTTCCCATTAACCTCATTGTAATCAAAATACACTAAATCACTGCTATTCACTGACATGTCTAATAAATGAGTCAATGATATATCCCAAAAATTGTCCTGTGGTTCATACAGAGAAGACCCGTGGGCATGTCCCTCTGAGGAGTGAGGACAAGCATTTCCCTTAGAGAGGTGCTGGGTATATCCCCTTGACCGTGGTCATGGAGGCTTCACTGGAGGGTTTACTGCTACAGTTTTAGACAGTTGTAACAGTTTATAGCCTCGTGAAAAGTGGTTCATGACTGAAATATAAATAATAATATAAGTTATTAAATGTATAATAAAGTATGCTTCTTCTAAAGAAAAAGTAAATTTTAATGTTTCAAAAAATAATCCCCACTTTCAATGGCGTTTGACTTTGGGAAACACGAATCTTATAGCAGGTTAAAATATAATAACGATCAATCCACATTGCTGAGATACATCTATGACTAATTAAAACCCAAAAGTTAATCAACATTGATGAGATCTAAACCTGTGACTAACAATACATAATAATTAATCTATATTATTGAGATATAAACGGTGTCAATGGGCTTAATCTTTCACATAAAAACTAAACGCGTAAGTCTTGACAATCTCCTTGCAAGTCACCGTGAAGCTTACAGAATTATGGGTGACTTTGTAAGCTCTAAACGCTGATGTCACAATGTATTACACAAAATAAAGATTTATCTAAATAAACACAGGATAATTTCGAAAAGTATCTTATATACACATCTTAATATGAGGGAAGAAATGGTATAACTCACCTGTAGGCTGTTACTTGAACCAAAAATGAAACAAAATTATTGTTTTAAACGAAGGTGCTGGGCTGGGACTTCTGCGTTTAGAGTTTCAAATCCAGGTGAAATCCTGTTACACGCGTTTAGAATCCGTGACAAAAAGTGCAATTTTCATTTATTCAATGACTTTAATATTTATAGAGGAGGTGGGGATAACCCATTGGAGTGAAATAAAACCAAAATATTATTTCCAAAATTCCGGACTTACGCGATTAGAGACTATCTATCTATCTATCTATCTATCTATACAGATAGATATATAGAGATATATAGAGAGAGAGAGAGAGAGAGAGAGAGAGAGAGAGAGAGAGAGAGAGAGAGAGAGAGAGAGAGAGAGAGAGAACTTATGGCAAGTAAAAACATGCTGCCAAGTTTCTATCGGTTTGGAACAAGATTTGCAAAAACAAAAACACGACGTATATATATATATAATGATATATTATGCTCTTTTAGAAATTCGATCTTGCCTGTCAAGAAGCCGTTGTGAAGCGATATCTACGTTAGTTAAGGGCTCAAAGGATTAAAGTCCACTTTGATCTTGAGATAGCTATAAGAAAGGCTTGGCACCCTCCTCGTATGCCTATCTTTGTAAGGTTTCTCCCTACTTTCATGTACCGTAAGAGATAGGTATTTCTTTTGTGTGGATCTGAGGAGAAGACAACATGGTTGTGTAAGAAAAGATCGATTGCCTCGCTTGTTTTAAACTTATCATCTTAAGTGTTATTCCAATATGTACAGCTTTTCTTAGAAGTCTCATTTGAAAGTATTTTTACTAAGATGTGGGTGAACCAGGTTCGAGTCCGTGTGAGAAAGAAAAGGGAGAGCGGAAGGGTGTTTGGTAAATTTTAGAATATTAAGATTGTTCTTGGAGTTCATGAATAATAATAAAAAATATATTAAATGGAAAAGAAGAGTAGGCGTATGCATTATAAAGTGGATATTTGAGGGTTTCTAAAATCTCCTATTGAACAGTAAAAGTCAATTTGAGTTCCACGTTGAAAATTTACTCGACTTGCTACCCAGGGTTTCCATTTTCTGTGTCACCGTATTTCGGTATCTTTGATGCCATCTACGAAAGACGATTTTAACCTATTTTAAGAATGGAGAAAAAGGGGAGGGGAAGAAATTGGAGATGAAAACAGATGACAAAACAGGACTAGACGACAAGAGAAAAGGAATGGGGTGGGGTGGGGGGCTACACATTGGAACATTTTAGAAAAAGGAAATTTCTTCGTCGCTGGCAGGATTTGATCCACAGACCCTTTGACTGAGAGGCGAACACCGTACCTGTAGATTACGAGAGTTCCCCTCCTTTTCCCCCTCCCCAGATATTCAATTAGGACAATTTTACTGTGCATTGAACCCTTGAACTTTGTAGAGTTTTCCGTACATAAATTATTAGGTTGAGAAAACTCCTTGGTCAAGCCTCCTTACTAGACCGGTCAATCCTCGAGTACGTGTGACTATTCTGTAAGAGATACCTTTGTAGAAGAAACCCTATCCCGGGCCAGACATGTCCAGCTCTCTTTGCTCTGCTATCCATTTCACGGGCTTTGGCCATCAGGGAGGACAACTCTGTCAGAGTTTTGTAGCGAGTTGTCCTCTTTGATCCTGTGCAGCACTTCTCAAGGGCAAAGTGAGGTCAGTAGGGGATTTTTTTCTCTATTGTTTTTGTTTTTGTTTTTTAAATGTAAGCTATTTTTAATGCCCCCATCGACACAGCTTAAGTCATTCAAGAGCCTGGCTTCGTTTAGTTTTTGTAACAGTTTTACGACGCTTGCAACACCATAAAAATGCCGAATATTAGGGGTGTTACAAGAGAGTAACGAACACTAAAAAGACCGGGAGAGAGATAACAGCGATAGATGCTTGATAGGAAAGAAGGAGCAAACCACGCAAGAACACACGCCAACCACCCACAAGACGGGCTTCGATTCTGCCCCCTCGACATGCAGAGCTAACTCGCACTAGAACATCTTCTAGCAGACAGTCGGCAATACACGATAAAAACACCTGCATTAAAATCAAACAAACAAACAAAAGCCACCCCCCCCCCGCAATATAACAACAACGACAACAACAAAAAGAAGCGAATTGTCTTCACCATTTTTGAAAGGAATCAATACAATGAAAACAATTGGACTTTGATTCTACCAGTGTCTTATAATTTATTCTTTATGGACGTAACATATACTTTATATATCCGATCAACAGATCAAAATACAACATTGCGACACATTTTAAGGTGTCATCATAAATCAGGAACAACAACAACAACAACAAACAACAACAATAATTACTACTCCCCCCCCCCAAAAAAAAGAAGAAAAAAAACGAAACAAAATTGAATATTGCATATTTCATGTGGTTTCTTACCTTTTTCGATGAAGACGTCAGAATGGAGAAATCTGTTTGACCAACACAAACCTGCTTTTTAAAAAAAAAGCCCAAAACAGCGTGTACTCAGTGAGGTGTAACTGTCCCAAAACATTGTTAACTTTGTAAAGTTGGAATCGAGCTGTACAGCGGTGCAACGTTATTTTGAAATTCTACGACGGCTTTCTCAAGCTTTTAGGGCCTTGGCTTTTAGGGACGTTTAAGGACTCCAACCACTTTGTCAAAGATGCACCCTGAAACGAGGGTCTCATCTCCTTCAATAACCGTTCCGGGTTTAAAAGGGGAGTGAAGGTCATACCACACCATACATAAAATTTCCCAAAGAGGCAGCAATTAAGAAATGGCCGTTATACATTCTGGGGATTTGGATGGGAGGGGGATGGGGGTGGAGGAAGGGTGTTTGGGGGAGGGGTAATTTAGGGAAGGGAATGAAACGAGCTGAAAGACAGATAGAGATGAAATAGAAAGGGTGGATGAGATCGCTGTAAGAATGGAGACGAAAAGAAACACTTAAGTTTCCAGAAAAACGGCTTTTATACGCAATGTCACATCAAATGTAAAGTTTCTGAAAGAACAGTCTGGTATATACATGATTTTTAAAGCATCAATCTCTATTTGGGACCCCCCCCCCTCCC
>NW_004798874.1:23960-26995 GCF_000002075.1 Aplysia californica | reverse complement strand
GAAGAAGAAGAAGAAGAAGAAGAAGAAGAAGAAGAAGAAGAAGAAGAAGAAGATGAAGAAACAAAGAAAGACGACAGGAAAGAAAGAAAAACAAGAGAGAAACAAGGAGACAGACACGGGGATTCTGCCCTGAGTTATTACGTAATTGACGCATCCACCCGAATCCACAAGGCGCGTCTTTTGAACTAGGACAAGTTATTCCCCTTGACCAGACACGGTAACCCCCGCCGGGGAACCATCATGGCGGAAGCCATGGTAATCCAAGATCTCCCCACATTGCATTTGTCACCTCGAATGTCTCAAAGCGAATTCCAGCTACGTTTTTTCTTTAACGTAAGAGAAAGTGTGTTCTTTTCGCTGTGTTCTGAAGCCGTGTGGTAGATGGTCTCCTTAGCATCAAACAGGTATCCCTCCCCGGAGAGGTTAGCTCGAGTCAGCGCATGCGTCAGTAGAGTTTAAGTAGGGGGCAACTTTGTCCGACACATCGGTTGTGCAAGATCGGATCAGTCTGAAAAATGAGTAAGACCAAAGCATGCTCTCAAAAACGAAATAAGAAAGAATAATTTTCTTTAAAAAAACAACTTTCAGAGCACACAAACGTTTTTCTTCCTCGCCAATACTAACAGCTGACTTTAAAATCGGAAACGCAGCACATTTTGTCGGAACTACCAAATACAAAAGCACGAGTTGATAGAAATGGGCAGGGTCCATGGCGTTCTTTACTAGTAAAGTACGCTATGGCAGGGTCCGAAAAGAAAAAAGCGAACCGAATCAGAGAACTGCATTCCACTAAAAAAATATGGGTTCAATTCCCACGTGGAGTAGTCTGCTCCTCTTCTTTGAGTTGAGAAGATGCATTCCACTCGGAAATTTTTAAAATTAAATTTTTAGATTGAACGTATTTTGTACGCCATATCGACACAGTTCAGATCATTTAGGAGGCGGGTTTCCACCTTGCTTGTCGGGGCCAACTCAGGCTGAGAATGATATAACGTCCTTGCAGACAGAACGATATACACATTCTTGATCGGATATTATTTCGAATTACAGTCGAACCTTCTCTAACGATCACTATCTTGTCCGAGAAAATGCCACCTGGACAAACGATCACTACTTCTCCCAACACCTTTGCGTTTTTTAATCTCCGGAATATTTCGCTACTACAGAATTACAAGTTCAATCTGACATTTTTAGCAGTTTTGGGTTACTAAGACCACGAGATCTGAAATCAAATGCTCTATTTGCTCTATCAAAATCATTAGGTTATTCTGAGCCGTTATCAAGATATTCAAAGAATTGCATTAAAAAAAGCATTACATACTGAGAGACCAGATCATCAATGATTTATTTATAGAGGCACCAGCCATCCATGTCCAGGTGCTGTTTTAGCCTAATATACTGAGAGACTCAAAGTTGTTTACGTCAAATTTCTCAAAACTAGGTACTGAGTAGACAAAACTTTGTAATTTTGAGGTAGCGATTTATTTAAATATTACAATGGCACTGTCCAAAATGATCAGCTGTCTAAGATGACCACTTTTCTCCTATCAATGGGTGGTTGTCTTGGACAGATTCGACTATATAAAATGTCTACAGTGGTCGTAGTCGCTGAATATATTCAGCAAAATCGGGCAAGTGTAAACCTCACCTACAGAATACAGATTACCATCCCCCGGGTAACGCTCTCCAAGATTCGGCGACCAGACTATTTTTCTTCCTCTCCCTTACACAAATGGTCCTAACGCCAAGCATTGTGTTGGGGATGCCATCTTGTGGACCACTTAGCGCGATGTCTTTGCGCTCTGCCGCTCCCGAACGAGCTCGATGGTGTAGAAAGAAGAGATGTCTACACATTTGTTTCTCTAGACAGCCTCGCCGTTATTATCGACTCGCGGACAACTCGAGGAATATCCGCTGGCAACAAGGAGGGTTTTTTACTCTGTTAGGGGTCTGCAGTTAGTGTCCCAGAGCTTTGAGTTTAACTGCTAAATGTGTCTCACGTAAAGCTCTTAAAGCCCTTCATGTAGACTGACTATCATTACTTTTGGATTATAAAGACTTGTGGTATCTCTCTCGCTTTCTAGAACTGTCTTTTACCCCAACTCTTCTCTTTTCTTTGTATCTTTCTTTTCATTGTGATCCTTCCGGTGTTTCACCCTTATCTCTTCACTTCTCAACTTTTCTTTCGTCTTGTTGGTTTCTTCTCTTTGCCGTGAAGTCACGATGACGCAGTTGCTTCGGGAATTGACGAAAATGCTGAGGTTGAGTGTTTGAAATTCTCGCTCTTTCAGGGATAGGTTCCCTCACAACTGAGTACATGTGCTGTTGCGATACCCCAGACTCTGTACATTATTATACATGTATTAGAAATGACTTTTTTGTGCCCAGCTGTGCTTAAACTTCCACAAATTAAAGCTATGTTTGCGTCTGTTTCTAGTAGGCGATTTCTCAAAACAGAAACATGACATTGACAGCCATGAATATGTTTTGTTGGTGGGCTAGTAGTTAGACTATTGGACTAACAACCAAAAATTCGTCGGTTCGAACCCCGTTAAGGGCCGGACGTCTTGTCTCAGAAAGGGTACTTTACAATAATTTTCATCACTTCATCCAGGTGGGAATGGGTACGCGGCTTTAAACAGCGAAAGGTCTTGTCTGTTTGAAGTGTCCGAGCAATAAATTTAATCGACTGCTTGCACTGTATGCTTCTGGGGAAGCCAAGAATGTTTCTGGATGTACTGGGACCTGCTGAGGTCTGCTGGGGTAATAAAATAATTTGTAAAGCGCATAGAGCTTGCTGTCGAGCTCGGATATGCGCTATATAAATATAACCAAAGATACCTATTGTTATTCATATATTCTTACTATTGCATCCTTGTGTTAAAATATAATTGTACTTACTAAATGTCCACATAGTCAATGTTTGTCTGATAAGGATAAGACCATTAAAGAAACAAAGTGTTAGGGCACAACACACACACACGCACACACACACACACACACACACACACACACACACACACACACACACACAC
>NW_004798874.1:22262-23440 GCF_000002075.1 Aplysia californica | reverse complement strand
ACAACAACAACAACAACAACAACAACAACAACAACAACAACAACAACAACAACCCAAAACTAAAAGCAAAAAGCAAACATAACAAAACATGTTCGTGTTTTACTGCGCACGCAACTGCATAAGGTCTTATAAGCGCGTGGGACACATTAAACGTTTTCAGTTGGTAGGAATTTTTTAATTTTGCCCTTGTGGCGGCCAAAGCCTACTCCCATCAATTCTGGACAACCTAGGGATCGTCAGCTTGTGCAACATGCGCATGGGACCTCTTAAATGTTTTGTCTTTATGCGAGAAGGCCAGGTGTTAGATCTTAGCTACTAACTGTGCCCTGTACGTAGTTGAATAGACACAAATAACAAGAACCCAATCTGAGAGTCCCACGACTGAGGTCCCTACCCCGTGTCAAACAGTGAAGCACAAATTGTATCCTCAATATCTCGACCATCTTAAAGAAAAAAAATATTTTGATTTTGACGGAAGTACAAAATGCGGAATAAGAATTGATAGTTTCATCCATTCTTTTGAAATAGAAATAAAATTCGAGATGCTTATTTAGATTTACATGTTGCTGCTTTTGTTTCATTCTCCAAGATTCTTTCAGTGCTCAAATAGGAGTTTAAAATACGTTTATGTAAAAATCCACCATCTCATAAAACGTTCAACGGTAAGGGGAAATAGAAGGGAAACTTAATCTGAGTGTTTGTCTAATGGAGCTCATCAGACACTTCTTTTCCGGCAGGTAAGCCCATAATTTGCTTAATTCGTTCGCGTTTTGTAAAAGAGAAACGAGATAGCTAAAGATGATATAGAAATTCGCCATGAATAGTTTTTCTTTTAAAAGATCTTATAGCAGTGGAAAATTCATGAAAAGGAACCGAGATATGGTTCTTCCCAGCCTCATCAGTGTCAGAGAAAGCAAGCTACCCTGAAATCATCTCAGTATGATGTGGCGCGGTGGCTTCTGGGTGCTGTATGGTGCGTCGTGTTCAGAAAGGCGCGTCTCTGATCAGATGTGACAGGCGGATGGCCGGGGCGTGAAAGTGGAAATTGCAGTGGCAGTGGCGTCTCTCGATGGTTACTGAAAGACAGTGGGTGTGGTGGGGGTGGGGTTGGGGGTGAAGGAATGAAATGGGAATTAGAAGTCTAAGACTGAAATATGAATGCAAAAAAAGAAGAAGGG
>NW_004798874.1:20417-22017 GCF_000002075.1 Aplysia californica | reverse complement strand
AAAAGTGAGAGGCACAGAATAGCGTAATGGAAATCTAAATCCATTTCATTCAAGGGTAAACGAGATTGGGGACATTTGGCAGGGTCGTTTTAATTTGAAGATGGTAATTGTGGTATAGCCATAATTGTGCTTTTCTTTAGCCTCCCATCCCATCCCAACTCCAAGTTTTTTCGTATTATGTCTGTTAGCTGGTCTCTCAGTCTAAGATCTTCTGGCGTCGTCAGTAGTGCAGTCGTTGGGTGTTATTTTTCCTGTCGCACGCAGAAGACTCGACTTTAATTCTCGTGCAGAAAGAACATTTTCCTTCGAGTACATGGACACGTGCTATCTCACCACGAACAAAGCTGGGGATTTCCAAATCAAATGTGAAGTCAGTCTTGTTGTATGGATGTGAGACTTGGAACGTATCAAAGACTTGCATAAAGCTCTTTTAGTTTTAGTAAGAGTTTTACAGAACTTGCAACACAATAAGGTCATATAAGTGCTAAAGAATAGATGTGTTACAAGAGAGAAACATACACAAAAAAGGAGTAGAGATATGGACGATAGATGTTTGATAGAATAGAAGGAGCAAACCCCACCGAAGCACCTGCCAGCCACCCTCTTGCATAAAGAGGATCCAGGTTTTCTTGAACCAGTGTCAAAGGAAGTTACTGAGGATTAGATGGACTGATAGGATTACCAACGATGAAGTATTAAGAAGAACGAGACAGAGCCAAGTCAGAGATGAGGTGAGAAAAAGGCGTTGGCGATGGATTGGACACACTTTCAGGAAGACAAGCAGCTGCATAACATGGGGAACGTGTTAGATTGGAATGCACAGGGTAAAAGATCAAGGGACAGACCACGTGGAACCTGGAGAAAAGTCACGGAAAAGGATGTAGGGGAAAGTTGGAAAACATGGAGTGACATTAAGCGACTAGCCCAAGATTGGAAATGGTGGAAAGTACTTGTTCGTGCCCTATATATATATATATCCTGATCCAGGGTGAGAAAGGCAATGATGATGATGATGTTGATATGTACACGTATTTCGTACTTTCTGTTGAGACACTATATTCCTCTCAGCTCTGGTACACAGCCATACACACATACACACGCAAACAGGGAAGTGCTCACTAACTGGCACGCGCTTCCACGTTACGTTGGATGTGTTGAAGTCTGAAAAGAACATATAAATTATAGTTTTAATTCGACCTTTACACGCAATCAATCATACACTTCTGCCACCCCTCCTCCCTTCCTCCTTTTTCCTCCTACATTTTTCTTGACACATGCTGCATGGGTGTTTCCTATTCTTTCAACATTGGAGACATTTATTCAGGATGGTGAGGGACGCTAAGGTGTTTCGAGGGGGGGGGGGTCATTTTTTCCGAAGAGTTTACCACACTATCTGCCTGCCTGTCTTCCACTGTTTCTTTCTTTTTCTTTCACTCTTTTCTCATATTTTTCTTATTATAGAAAACGTTCATTTTTTCCACCTTTTTTCGCCATCTATTACCGGCCCTCTCCATTTCCCAAGTCCCCCATACAGCCTCTAGGCGAATCTTCTCCCTTTTATCTCTTTGTTCGTTTGCTTTTTCCGACTCTCTTCTCTCTT
>NW_004798874.1:8695-9975 GCF_000002075.1 Aplysia californica | reverse complement strand
GATAGATAGATAGATAGATAGATAGATAGATAGATAGATAGATAGATAGATAGATTTGATATGGGTGGGGGAGGTGGGGGCGAAAAGAAACTCTGCTTTCGACTATTGGCTTGCTAATCACAACTTCCAGTTAGGCTCTTTATGTTCTACGTTCTGATCTCAAATCGAGTCAGCCGCGCTTACGTTTGGGGGAGTTGGCGGACACTCTATTTGGTGTGGTTTGCTCCTTCTTTGCTATCAAATCTCTGTCGTCATTATCTCTCCTTCTTTTCTCTGTATGTTTCTCCAGTTCTTCAGCACTCAGACGACCTAACTAAGATTGCAAGTGTCGTAGAACCTTTACTAAAAATAAAACAAAACTGAAACGCTCACACGAACATCCGGGGACTTCGTTGCAGCTAAAAATTTTGCCTAGAATATTATACTTGTGCACACACACACATACACATATTATGCGCAGGCATACAAAAACACACTCCCTCATAGACACGTGCACGTGCCCACAAAAACGCACACACTCACACACACACACACACACACATACACACACATACACGCACACATACACACTCGAATGCACTCACACACTCATTAAAGCACACTTCAGCGAATTCGCGTTCAATTATTTACTGGGCAGCTGAAAAGGAGTCGCAACGGACAACATTAATTTTCTCTGTTAAGTAAATCAACAACACCAATGTTACATAGAAATAATCTCTCTAATTTTTACTCTTAGACATATATTATATCTAACGCTTGTTTCATGTTGAGATGAAAATCGGGAAGGGAAGCAAAGAATTTTCCAGAGATCTCTGACGTTGATACCAACTTCTTGGCGTTACGGTAATAGTTTGTCTTCCCCCCAATGCCTTTCCTATCTTTCTGTTTTCATTTATCTTCATTTCTCTCTTTTGTTAGTGCTTGTTGAACTTAAACTTAATGTGAGATCTTAACTTTGGCTTGTAATTAATGTAAAATTTATTCCATCGGTCATTCTTTCACTTTCAGTATCTGCGAGTCGTTCCATCAATCTGTCACAGTCTCTGCGTATTTCGATCAGTCCATCTTCACCCTGTTATGTTTGTTTCTAATCTCTTTCTCTTTCTTTCCGTCCATCAGTTAACACATCGTGTAAAATCTTTCCCTGTTCATAACGATTGCGATGACCCATATCCCAAACCAATCCGTCCATCTGTTTGTTTGCTAAGTGTCACAGAAAGCTTGTAATTAAAAGAACCCATTTTCATTCCCCTCTTCACTTTCCTTCCCACAATCTCTAA
>NW_004798874.1:4114-5375 GCF_000002075.1 Aplysia californica | reverse complement strand
CTCTCTCTCTCTCTCTCCATCCCTCTCCCCTGCATCCACCCCACCCTCAACCCTTCCCCTGTACCCCGTGGGAACACTCAGGCTGTTGGAAGTTACAGTGACAGTAAGATAAAGGCCAGAAAATACAAGCAGAAAAGAATATAAAAAATGATTTCATGGTTGAAAGAAAACCATATAAAGCAGAAGTAAAAAAAGACAAGAAAAAAAACAAAACAAAAAAAAGAAGAAAAAAAAGGAAAAAATCAGTTCAGAAAGAAAGCAATGGCCTTTAATTCAAAGAAAGTTCCCGCAGGGCTCGGTGTAAAAATCAAAAACTGTGGGCAGGGCCAATCACTTAGAGCCACCGGTAACTACGTTCTGCGTATTGGCCAACTTCAATATTGATTGTCTCTCTGTCGGGGGAAAATGGAAAGAGAAAACAGCGATGCATTTGTCGTCTTCGTGAACACAGGGTGCTAGACCCTTCCTTTCGACCTTTGCAGCTGCACATTATCGACTCTCTTCCTTGCAGCTTTTCATTTTGGTTTTGTTTCTTTTTTCTTTCTATTGTTTGTTTTTTCTTTCTATTTTTTTTTCTTTCAATAGTTTTTATTTCTTCCTATTGTTTTTTGTTGGCGGTTTTTTTTTTGCTCTTGATGTTATTGTTTTTCTAACCATCTTCTTGTCCCCATGAATGGGGAAAGACTAATTGTTCTTGAGCAAGATTACTTTTGTCATTGTGAGTAAAAAGTAAGTGTGTCTCTATGGGTTTAACGCCGCTATCAACAGTATTGGGTTTTTAAAGAGAGGAGACCTTCGAATTTAACGTCCATCCCCGATAGGACCGGGCTAAATGAGTTGACAGTCTTGAAAACGCCACAAAACAACCCAAGTTTAAGATCTCCCAGTCTGGGATTCGAACCAGGCCCATCTGCTTCGTAGCCCAGCATGATATTATTAACTGATCTAACAGAGCGCCCAGTGATTGCGATGTTTCAATTAATCATTTTTTAACAAATGCATTTACATAAAGAATGGACCTTGCCCTAGCCACGATGACCTCAAATAAAGTTTGTTCATGCATCACAAGTTCAATTCTGATATATTATATCTGATACTCGTCAACACACTTTTTCTGAAATCGATCTCAGAAAGGGAGATCGCCTCTTTAACTGAAGCTCGCTCTCTCCATCTCTCCATCACTCAATTCCCTCTCTCTGGACTAAATCACTCACTCACTCACTCACTCACTCACTCACTCACTCACTCACTCACTCACTCA
>NW_004798874.1:2006-3066 GCF_000002075.1 Aplysia californica | reverse complement strand
AAAGAAAGAAAGAAAGAAAGAAAGAAAGAAAGAAAGAAAGAAAGAAAGAAAGAAATAGGAGGAAAAAAGAGGGGGGGGGGAGACAAGAAAGGAGATTCAAAACGTTGCAAGGTAAGCTTCGTGCCGCTGTTGGGTGGGATGATGATAGTTACTTTTGTGTGGTAGGGAATCTAAGGTAGGAACTCAGTGGTGGAGATTTAACTGGGTGGTGCTAGCACTTTGTGAAATGATAATGTTAAACATGAAGATAATGGCGTTGGCTAAAAACTGACAAATTTGCCTCTTGTATTGGTTGGTTTTCGGCCGACATCTCAATTCGCAGATTGCGAGAGGTAACTCGTTTATTTCTCAGCAGCCCGCACACTTGATAATCTACATGTACCATGGTAAATATTGTTTAGAGAGAGAGAGAGAGAGAGAGAGAGAGAGAGAGAGAGAGAGAGAGAGAGAATACGCACGTACGCATACACTTACACATTTTTAAAGTAAGAAAATGTCTTCGAGTACCAGAAAAGTGTGGTACATATTAAAGAAAAAAAGACAGACTGGAATTCCAATCACAAGTTTTCCTACCAAACTGAAAATGTTTTAATGTGTCTCGTGCGTTTCATATTATGACTTATGCAGTTGCTAGTGCCGTAAAACGCTTACCAAAAAACAAAAAAAAAACAAAAAAAACTACACCCCCCAAAAAGCAAACAAACAGACAAACAAAAAATCAAAAGTTCTAAGATATTGACTCAAGACCGCCTCTAAATCGAGGTCACCAGTCCCCAAGAGCAGTTCGGGCAAGGCGCCATTACAGAGATTGGATTATTCCTTGCGCCCGAAGAGGCCTGAAGGCACTGTGCCATAGGTCGTCCTGAAAACGGTTCTGCGGGCAAGTCTTCGGGGGAGAGTGAGAGATCGCAACGCGAACCACCAGAGGCGGGAAAATCGCCCTCTGACCCAGAGATCATTGCTCTGACATGCCCGTGAGCTCGGTGGGTGAGCAACGTCTTAATTAGTTGTGGTTAGTCAATTTTAAAAATACCCCCACCCCTTAACCCTCATTTTTTTA
>NW_004798874.1:0-1860 GCF_000002075.1 Aplysia californica | reverse complement strand
ATTATCATCATCATCATCATTATTATTATCATTAAATCATCATCATCATCATCATCATCATTATTATTTTTAATATTTAATTCACACGTCGTCTTAATGAAATATTTTGCAGCCTGACATTGACTTGGCACACACTATAACTCTTTGTATCCGGCTGCGGCATCCTTCCATCTTCTTTCTGGTCTTCCTCTTGATCGTTTTCCGGTTCTTAATTTCTGTTCAGTGCATCTTTTTATCCGTCTGTTATTTAAACCAACTGGATACAATAAACACCAACAAGAGTATAAAAAAGGAATGATCAAAGAAATGAACATACATCTTAATTAAAGATAGGGTGATTCCATGAAGCTTGTAGGATTTTTGTTTTGACTATAAACAACTGAGTGATGCCATGAGCGAACTGAGATGGCCTACCGCTGGGTAAATAAGAGTTAGTAATTATACACATGTACAGGTATAGGTACCAACGGTGGACTTAATTTCAAAGAATGTTTGGTCATGGAGAGAACTATTCATTATTAGTGAACACTGATTGTTCACCTCCGTGAAATTTACAAGAGTTAAATTGCGACCCCCCCCCCTCCCCAAATAGGCTTAATTAAGATAACAAAACCACACGTATAACGTTGTTTTCTTGTAGTGTATTATTATATCAGAGAGACAAATAAATTAAGGTACACCAAGGAACTACAGTCGATCCTGCTCTAACGGCCACCTGTCTATGACAATCACTTCCTAAACACGATCACTTCCAACTTCTCTCCTCTTCCTCCATATTGTATTTTTTAAACATTAAAATGACATTGCCTACAACGTCCACCTGACTGAAGCAACCACTCTTATCTTCGACGATGGGTGGTGTCTTAGACAGTTTCGAAAGCATACCATTTATAAAGAGCAACCCTGAAACAGAAATCAAGCTATTTCTTAAACTTAATTTTTAAAAAGAATTTTATCGGGATACGTTAAAATGATCGCTGTGTATTTCACTTCCGATTTCATCGTTCCAATTTAACTATATGGGAGGTAGGCTGCTTCGATTCGTTGGCGAGTGGGAAAAACACCCCATCAGTAAAGCAGGGATAGTCAATGAAATAGACTTCGCCATACGGGACTCGAACCAAAGTCCTTCGAGTGAAGTGGTAATTAAAGAGCCTAACAATTACACCACTGACACTAATTAGGAAACACTGGTTCTGGAAACTCATAACCACCCTGGAGTAACTTAAAAGACAGAGAACCTCATTTTTAACCACTTTTGGCCGCAATAATACAATGTTTTAAAGAGCAGTCAATGTAAAGCCATTTTTAGAACTTCTGGAAATAGACGACACAACCGAATGTTGTGCATGTTAATGTAGTCTCGTGGCTCGAGCAGTATGAAAATATTGATCACTGTAATCCTTTAGCTCCACAACATAAAACAGTAATTAGTTCTTCTTGAGAATGTTCGAAAATAACAACACTAATTCTAGATCAGCTTCACAGCGGTTTCGTTCTCTGAGAAAAGCCCGCGAAATCTTCAAATATTGATGCAACCACCCCACACGTGTTGATAAAACGGGAATCCGGCGAGTTAAATCAACATTCATTTTTGGCTCCACTCGTTTCGCCTATTTGTTCCTTCGTTAAGGGCTTCTCTGACCAGACCGCTATCCATTCCTCGTATCGTTTCCTCCTTTGAAGTTTTAATCGAAAACTACCAGAGAAAATATGGCCACTTGGCTGGACAGTCCTTGCTTCTCGAGGAGATGGGCAAACAGAGAACAAGAATTGTCGTCATAAGAGGTATTTTCTGTATCAAACTCAGACACGACAAAGAGGTTGGGTAGGGGTGGGGTGGGGTGGGATGGGAGGGAG
>NW_004798873.1:59478-65013 GCF_000002075.1 Aplysia californica | reverse complement strand
GGAGTAACGTCAGTTGTGACATCAGCATAAACAACAGAAACTACAGGGATGTCCCATTGCAACGTAGCATCAAGAGAACTTGTTGGAACCGAAAGGGTAGGACAAGAAGCCAGAGCCAGGAGCTCTCCAGTAGTGATTGAAGTTGGTTGAGTAGGGTCAAATAGGGTCACTGGCGATTTTTTTCGGGGCGTTGAAAATTAACCAATGGAAAATCCGACTTGTCAAAGCATGGCACAGAAATATCTAATTCTGGTGTCTCGTGCAAGAAAACATTATCCACTATGTCTTGTACTTCTATGGCACTCCCTGATATTTTAGCGGCAATGATTCGGGGGAAGACTTCCCGCATTGACGATGAGCACATTTGTCAGATTTCGAAAGTGACAACTGGACTAAAGGTTGGCCCCAGCTGACGGGAAACATTTTAGCGAAGAATAATACAAATTCACCTTTCGCTCCACAATAATGTTTTGAGTGACCACTTGAGTTTTCCCGTATACTGATTTTTCAGGACACAAATTTTAATTTGGCCATCAGCACTGCTAATGGTCATACAGACCTGTCTTATACAGCATCACGTCAACAGCCTTTAGGCTTCGGCAAAACGTATTGTTTTGGTGTTTGCCAGGAAGAACAATTTAGGTAATCTAACATTTTTACACTGTGATTAGTGTACGCTGACAGAGAGGCCTTTTTCCACGTCCATACACAGATTTAGACCTGCTAAAGTTTTATGGGGAGTGGTATTTTAGTTCTGATGCTTTCAAATGTTCCTGCTCCATGCAATGTATCATATTGACTTTGATGTTAGGGGAAAAGGTCGAGTTCAGTTTGAATAGTGAACAACGGGCTTTAAGTGTGAACAACCATACGTACCTAATCCGTCCCTTCGCCAAGAGCAACGTTGTACGATTTCCAACGAAACTATTACCTTTGATTCTGATTCACTATGCAAAATAACCCCCCCAAAAAAACAAACAAAAAAACAACAAACAAACAAATAACGCCACAAAAAGCAAACAAAATAAAACAAAAACAACAACAACAACAACAAAAAATGACTCGACGCGATACGGTAGCGCAAGATGGACAGTCGGGCAATACAACTATTGTTATGTTATTACTGCTTACCCAACATAAGCGACGCGGTGCGACGGCTGAGCAGGCAGGGCCGCCGGGCACAAAGCCCCAAAGTGCCACGCTGGCGTTTACTGGTTTTTTACCCGACGGTTTTCACTAAGTTGGACATAGGTTGTTTTTTTTCCATTTGTGTTTTAATGTCCTTATTTTTCACCTGTGTCAAATGTCGTTTGACTGGGACATACTGCATGTTATATTGAATCTTATAAGCGAAAACAGTAGATTTTGAAACATTTCCCGCTTAGACGGTTTTTGCATTACGGCAACGAAGTATTCTATAGGCGTTTATGCCCAGGTAAAATCTATCCAAACCCGGATATCTTTTTAAAAGTGGAAAGAATCTTCATTTTCCCCCTCCATCTGTTTTGAAGAACTTTTGTGGTCGGTCGTTACACTCTCAGAAATAGTCATAGTCAATTATTTTTTGTCCATGCCTTGTTGTCACGACCAACAAATTAATGTGTTTATCATAGTTGCAAGCATTTTATAGGCTTCTATGCCCGGATGAACACTATCCAAAGCTTTTTTTATGTTTTGAAAAGCGGTAAGCATCTTTATTTCTTTGTCCTCCTATAGTTTTGAAGAACTTTTGTGGTCAGTCGTTACACACTCAGCAATAGTGATAGTCTATTAACTACCAACACGTCATTGTGTATTCGCATTGGTACATAGGTTTTATAAGCTTATTTGCCCGGGTGAACACTATTGAAACCCGGATATGTTTTGAAAAGCTTGAAGGATTTTTATTTGTTTTTCCTCCAACTGTTTTGAATTTTTTGTGGTCGGTCATTACACTCACAGAAATAGTTATAATCTATTAGATTTGCCCATGCCTTGTTGTAACTACCAACACATTATTGCGTTTTACCTTACATGTAGTTGCAAGTATTTTATATGCTTCTATGCCAGAGTAAATTCTGTCCAAACGTCGATATGTTTAGATGAGCTGGAAGGATGTTTATTTTTTTTGTCCTCCAACTGTTTTGAAGAACTTTTGTGGTCGGTCGTTACACACTCAGTAGTAATGGTCATAATTTTATAGTTTTTGTCAATGCTTTGTTGTAACTACCAACACATCTTTGTGTTTTGTCATTGTTGTTGGCATTTTATAGGCTTCTATGCCAGGGTAAATTCTTTCCAAACCTAGATATTTTGAAATTCTGAAAGATCTCTATTTTATTTTGCCACCAACTGTTTTGAATAGATTTTGTGGTGGGTCGTTACACTGTCAGTAATAGTTATCATCTAATAGTTTTTTAAATTCTATGCAAACGCGTAAGTGTTTTAAAAAGCTATAAGCATCTTTATTTTTGTGTACTCCAACTGTTCGGAAAACCTTTTGCGGTCGGTCGTTACACTCTCAATATTAGTTATAATCTAATAGTTTTTGTTGTCCGTGTCTAGTTGCAACTACTGATACACTATTGTTTTTTACCATAGGTAAAAGAGGTTATAAATAGAAGTAGAGGTCTTAACTGTGACGCCACGAGTATCAAACTTGAGGGGCGCGCCGCCATTCCGGAGAGGAATTAAAGACCAGTCGGTGTATAGCAAAACTTTTCAATCACGGATTAATGATACTCTGCGAAGTATTTTGACGTTGATTTCTATTTCATGTGATTTGCCTATCGCTAAAATGTACTCATCGGGATTTTTGTGATTGTTTACTTTTAAATGAACCAGATAATCTCTAAATAATGTAAATGGGACATTTTACACGGTGAGACCATATCATCATCATTACCTTTCTCACCATGCACCAGGATATAGGCCACGGACAAACACCCTCTACTTTTCTCTATCCTGGGCTAGCCTCTTGATGTTATTCCATGTCTTCCCACTTTTCTGTACATCGATTTCTGTGATTCTTCTCCAGCTTCCACGAGGTCTTCCCCTTGATCTCTTGCCCTGTGGGTTCCAATCCAAAACTTTCTCTGTTATGCAGCTGCCTGACTTCCTGAGAGTATGTCCAATCCATCGCCACCGCCTTCTTCCTACCTCATCTCTGACTGGGATCTGTCTTGTTTTCCTTAACACTTCCACATTGGTGACCCTGTCTGTCCATCTGATCCTCAGTAACTTTCTTAGACACCTGTTCAAGAAATCCTGGATCCTCTTTATACAAGTCTGTGATGCGTTCCATGCCTCACTTCCATACAACAGGACCGACTTCACGTTTGAATTGAAAATCCTCAGCTTTGTTCGAAGTGAGATCTCTCTAGTCTTCCAAATCCTATCCAAAGATATGAAAGCAGCCTGTGCTTTTCCAATGCGGGACTTTATTTCAGCACCTGTTCCTCCCTCTCTGTTAATTATGCTCCCAAGATAGCAGAAGGATTCAACGTTTTCTAGGGCCTTTCCTTCTATTGTGACCTGCTCCTTTCGTTGTGCATCTAGGACCTTTACTTTCCGGGGTGGATCCTCAATCCAACAGACTCCGATAGGCTGTTTAATACAGAAGTCTTTGCTTGCATCTGTTCCTGGGTGTGCGACAGAAGCGCCAAGTCGTCTGCAAAATCCAAATCGTCCAACTGTGTCTATGGTGTCCACTGTATACCATTTCTGTGTCCTCTGGTGGTTTCCTTCATCAGCCAGTCGATTGCCAATATCTGTCCCCGTAGAATTATGCAAATTTAGAAGGCCAAATTATGCACAAAAAAGCAAAATTATGCAAAAATTATGCAAGTTAGCGTAACACCATTCACGACATGTTTTGCACTTTTTCAACGCGAAGTTTCATGATTTTCATGTTTTATGTACAGAAAAATTGAAAACAGAACATATCAGTATCAGTAATTTGTTGTGTATTTGGAAAAGAAAACAATACACATCAGTACCCCCCCCCCCCAAAAAAAAATAAATAAAAAAAAATCTCTGTAACTTTCAACTGTAGATCTAGGTCTATAGAGGAAAGAAAAATGGTTTTTTTTAAAAATTTAAAAAAGGACATCTGGACCTCTGATGCTGGCACATTACTAAAACCAGGGACATCTGTCAAACATGAAACATCAGCAGACATGAGAACAACAAATTTTGATGGATTGAAAAATTGAACATGCTCAAAGAACAAAATCACAACCCATATCCAAGATCTTCTAACAGGGGAAATAACCAACTTTTCACTTAAATGAGACTTATTACGGTGATTACGTCCCTTTAGTCACATGGCGAGGCGTTAATTAATTTTTTTTGTGAAAAAAAGGAAAAAAATGTGAGAAAACGCGGATAATCCAAAATTATGCAAGTGTAGCAGAATTACGCGAAAAAACGCGGCCGCACAATCGCATAATCCTACAGGGACAGCAATATGAAGAGGAACGGTGATAGTAAGCATCCCTGTCTCACACCAGTCTTGGTGTCAAAGCTGTCAGTGAGCTGGCCATCATGTACAACACTGCAATTTGTCTCTTCGTACATGCTCTTGGTGAGGTTCACCAACTTCTGTGGGATTCCGTGGTGTCTCATTATCTTCCATAGTGTCGCTCGGTCTATACTGTCAAAGGCTTTCTCATAGTCAAGGAAGTTGACAATCAGCTGGGAGTTCCACTCCAGGGACTGTTCCACAATAATACTCAGCGTGGCAATCTGGTCGGTGGCTGAGCGATTTTTCCGGAAACCGGCCTGTTCATCCCGTAGTCTTGGATCCGTTCCTGTCTTGATTCTCTCCAGAATGATTCTGTTGAAGATCTTACCTGGTATTGAGAGAAGAGTGATCCCTCTGTACTTCCTGCAGTTGCTGAGATCCCCCTTTTTTTGGAAGCTTCACGAGGTGTCCTTCTTTCCAATCCTTGGAGAACTTGCTCTCATTCTAGATCCTGGTAAACAGTGTCTTCACATTTGCATCTGCTTCTAGGGCTTCAGGTGGAATCTGGTCGGGACCGGCCGCTTTACCTTTGTTCAGCTTCTTAATGGCATCCAGAATCTCTTGTTTTGAAGGCGCATCCCAGCAGATAGGTAACTCATTTCTTGCTGGCAGTATGTTTGGTGGGTTAGTCGTTTGTGGTCTGTTAAGGAGACTGTTGAAATGCTCTACCCATCGTTTAGACTGAGCTTCCTTTCCAAAAATGCTTTTCCCCTCTTGGTCCTTTACAGGTACTTCAGGTTTCCCATATTTTCAAGCAAGTGTCCTTGTGGTCTGGTAAGGGATTCGCATGTGCGCTCCTATCGCTGCTTCCTCTGCCTTCTCTGCTAGCCTGTTCATGAATTCTTCCTTGTCTTTTCTTATTGATTTCTTGACATCTTTAGCTGTTATCCTGCACTGCTCCAATGCTTCCGCTTTTGATCCTCTTGTTCTACTTGCATTCGCTTCTGCCTTCAGCTGTCTTCTTATCATAATTAAATCCAATGAGTGTTGGCTAATCCATTCCTTGTGCTCCCATTTCTTCCCACCGAGTA
>NW_004798873.1:57156-59378 GCF_000002075.1 Aplysia californica | reverse complement strand
AACATATTGACGACATATTGATGTAAAGACTTCTTTGACCTTGGTCCAGTGTGTATCCACCTCCGTGTCCTCACCGCCAAGAGCAGCCAAAGATTGAAATCTGTTCCTCAGCTGCAGCTGAAACTCTTCTTTCTTGTGTCCGTCCAAGAGACTTACTTGGAACTTGGTTATTTTGATCCCTGTGCTGGTTCCGTGCTTTATGAGTCGAAGCTTGAGTTTTGCCAACAGCAGATGATGATCCGATCCAACATCTGCCCCTCTCTATACTTTGACATCTTCCAGTGAACGCCTGAACCTACGAGAGATAAAAAAATGATCTATCTGGTTCTCCGTCACTCTATCTGGCGAAACCCATGTGGCCTTGTTGATCCTCTTGTGGGGGAAAAAGAGAGCCTCCAATAACAAAACTGTTGAAAGCACATATATTTGCGAATCGCTCCCCGTTCTCATTCATTTGTCCCAAGCCATGTTGTCCCATAATTCTTTCATACCCCACGTTGTCCTGACCAATCTTGGCATCTCCCATTATGATGTTGACATCCCTCCTTGGTAGTTTGTCGATGACCTCCTGGAGCTGGCTGTAAAAGGCATCCTTGTCTTCATCCGAAGCATCATTTGTTGGGGCGTAGATTTGGACTATATTCATGTTGATGCTCTTGCTCCGTGTAGTGAATGAAGCCATGATGATCCTTTCCCCGTGTGGTTCCCATCCTCTAAGTGACTTCTGTGCATACTTTCTCAAAATGATTCCCACTCCTTCCGCATGGTATTTGTCTTCCCTCCCAGAATACAATACTTGTTCCCCCGAGCGGAGCTGCTTCTGTCCAGACTGTATCCAGTGTGTTTCGCTGACTCCTATAGTATGTGCAGCCTGTATCTCTTCATCTCTTGTACTATTTGAGAACTCTTTCCTGCTTCATACAAGGTGCGAACATTCCACGACGCAATCCGGAGAGACTTGTTCGGCAGAGAAGGTTTCGGGTCAGAAGAGTCCTTTCGGTTCTGTCCGCTGTCCTTCATTGTTCCTGCTGATGCAGAAGCTCCTCCGTCTCCCAAGATCGAAAAATAAAGAGCTGTGTTTGTCCGTGTTTCTATAACTTACTGTTTATTTTACTGGGTTGGGTAGTTGGCCCTCCGCAAACTGGCACTTTTCGGGCGACCAGACCTATGCACTTTTAGTCGCCTCTTGCGACACGCAGTATCACGGCAGGTGTATTCTTTGCTCCCCCATAGTAAAACTACGGGCCCTCCACCAGCAGGGGAGCGGTGAGACCATATGGGTGAGTAAAATTAAGAAAAAATGAATGAGATGGACTGGATAATCAACCGTTAGAATAACCCCCCCCCCCCATAATTTTATTGAAATCTTTTGCTCTGCGTCGCTCAAACAGTATGTCTAGATTTAGCACCACTGGCTACAACAAGGCGCTCGTATTGACCCTCTGGAATCAGGAATGTGACTGAGAAGCTGCTAGAAGCTTCGGCTGCAACTCTAGCACACCCTCAAGGCTGGCTGAACGGAAATGAACAACTGTCGATGTTTTTGAGATGAGTGAATATGAAGCAGCCAATCAGGTGTAACTACCCACCAATAAGAAGGGCGTAATATTCTGTCTCATCTGCGGAACCGATGCCAAACAACTTGTGCAACAGCAGCAGCAGGGGTTCATAGAAGATGGGATGTTGTGTAGCCAAACACCATAGCCAATCAACGCCAATAATAGAAAATAATAATAAATAATAAATAGCATTTGTATAGCGCATATCCCCGCTCAACAGCAGGCTCTATGCGCTTTACACTATATTATTACCCCAGCAGACCATAGAACACCCCGAAACATTCTCAGCTTCCCGGGAAGCATACAGTGCCAGTAGTTGATTAAGCGCTCAAACACTAACAAACTGACAAGATCTTTCGCTGTCTATAGCCGGGTACCCATTCCCACCTGGGTGAAGTGAGGAAAATTTGTGTAAAGTACCTTTTCCAATGACACAACGTCGGGCCCCTGACAGGATTCGAACCCACGACCTTACGGTTGCGAGTCCGAGAGCCTAACCACTATTGTGAACGTTTAAGACAAACCGGATATTTATCTAATATTCTAAGTGTTGCATTTTAAAAATTTGCCAGTATAATTATTTGTGCCCGATAATAAACAACTCTCTTTGGGTGTGTGCACAGGATTCATACAATGAGTGATTTACAGTATCCCAGCCTACAA
>NW_004798873.1:55495-57056 GCF_000002075.1 Aplysia californica | reverse complement strand
AGCGAAGTGATCATTGGTACAGAAAAGGAGAAAGGAGAACGTTGTAAAGCGAAGTGATCATTGGTACAGAAAAGGAGAAAGAAGAACGTTGTAAAGCGAAGTGATCATTGGTACAGAAAAGGAGAAAGGAGAACGTTGTAAAGCGAAGTGATCATTGGTACAGAAAAGGAGAAAGGAGAACGTTGTAACAAGAGGAGAAGAAAAAAGAAAAATGATGACTGAAAAGGTAAGTAGAACAGTGTCTGATGTTTTGGCAGAAGTTTTAATTCGGAGACGTCTCCGGTGAGCACCCAGGAACTATTCGGAGACGCACTCCCGCACACAGATGTCCTGCTTTGGGGGGTTAAACCATGGTCAAACTGTATTATTTGCTGCAGATCACACATAATATAGGCACTAAAACTCTCGCAAATTAATCATTTTCAATAAAATTTCAAATCTAACTGCAAAATATCAAATTATGAGTTAAAACAGGGGGGCATGCCCCCTGTAACCCCCCCCCCCATATTATTTTTACTTGGCACATCACAAAGCATTTTGATTGGTTTATCTCCATCGGAGACGTCTCCGGATAGATACTGTGGATGTTTCCCAAGTGCACAGTGGGACCTGCTCTAACCGCCACCTGTATACGACATTCTCCTGTACAACCGACCACCTGTATAAGACAATCACCTGTACAAACGGCCACCCGTAAGACAATCATGTGCACAAACGACCACCTGTATAAGACAATCACCTGTACAAACGGCCACCTGTAAGACAATCATGTGCACAAACGACCACCTGTATAAGACAATCACCTGTACAAACGATCATCTGTATGCGACATTCACCTGTACAAATGGTCACCCGTATAAAACAATTGCCTGTAAAAAATCACCTGTACAAACGGCCACCTGTAAGACAATCACCTGTACAAACGGTCATATGTATGACAATCACCTGCACAAACGGCCACTTCTCTTTGTCCCTTGAGTTATTTTAACATTATGCGTAAGACGTCCATCTGATCCTGTCTAGGGCGGCCACGTTTTCCCGCGATTATGGGTGGCCGTCCGAGACAATGTCCAGTGTACTGTGTGCCCCGTGTTCATCTTTGCTTACCCCCCACCTGGACGGTGCAATACGTCCCTGACCAAAGCTGTGGTTTGGATATCATTGATTTATAAACAATTCACTACCTTAGATTTACAAAGTTCTATCTCTCATTTTTGGCCGTTTTGAGTTATTAAGACCTTGAGGTCGGAAACCAATAAATTTCAATGTTCTTTCTTCTCCATCAAAATCGTCAGATTATTTGGAGTCGTTATTAAGACTTTCGAAGAATCGCTTAAAAAAAAAAGCTTTTGGTGTTTTGTGACTTAAATTTTTAACGCCAACTGTCTCAAAACTAGGTACTGAGCTGATTGAACTTGGAAACTAACTACAGTGGAAACCTGATATAACAGGGATTGTGGGAGTAGAGAAAATCGTTGCACTGTCCCCGTGGTTTTATGCACCCCGCATAATTTAGCAAAATTTGATCATTTTTTGCATAATTTCTGATTATTTTCCTTTA
>NW_004798873.1:51912-55395 GCF_000002075.1 Aplysia californica | reverse complement strand
TATCATTGATTTATAAACAATTCACTACCTTAGATTTACAAAGTTCTATCTCTCATTTTTGGCCGTTTTGAGTTATTAAGACCTTGAGGTCGGAAACCAATAAATTTCAATGTTCTTTCTTCTCCATCAAAATCGTCAGATTATTTGGAGTCGTTATTAAGACTTTCGAAGAATCGCTTAAAAAAAAAGAAGCTTGACGTGTTGTGAAACAAATTTTTAACGCCAACTTTCTCAAAACTAGGTACTGAGCTGATTGAACTTGGAAACTAACTACAGTGGAAACCTGATATAACAGGGATTGTGGGAGTAGAGAAAATCGTTGCACTGTCCCCGTGGTTTTATGCACCCCGCATAATTTAGCAAAATTTGATCATTTTTTGCATAATTTCTGATTATTTTCCTTTATTATTCTTTGTTAAAATTAACAGAATCGCATAATTTCACATTTTTGGGCTCAGTTTGCATAATTTCATAATTTTTCCTGCATAAAACGACGGGGACAGGTTGCAGCCCCCGAGACTGTCAGTGGGATGTTGGCGGGTGGTCTGGTGTGGTTTGCTCCATCTTTTCCATCTGTTGCCCTTATCTCTCCTCCTTCTATTTTTGTGTTTGCATCTTCATTTTAACACCCCTAATCTCCGGCACTTATGTCACCGATATTTTGTGCTGCAAGTGCCGTAGAACGCTTACTAAAACTAAAAGAAAGCAAATCGATAGTTTGATGGTTCCCACGGCTACGACGATTTCTTGTTTAGTTTTTGTAAAGTGTTTTACGGCGCTCGCAACTGCATAGGTCATATGAGCGCGCGGGACACACCTAATATTTCAGTTGGTAAGAAATTTTGAATTTTGCCCGGGTGGCGGCCGAAGCCTACTCTTATCGATTTTAGACCACCAAGGGATCTTTAACGTGCGCAACTTGCACCCGGGCCCTCCGAGATTTTTCGCCCTTGTCCGAGAAGGCTAGGTGTAGATCTTTCCTACCAGAAGATCAGGGGTGTGGCAGAAAGACAGCAGTAAGGAGGAACCAAGGAGTAGCAGTAGAAAGGCTGCAGAAAGAGTCAGGAGCCCAGAGGAGGGGGCAAAGGAGGTGAGGGGGTGGGGGCAGAAAGTGGAAGACGATTTCTACTTGCCCAGAGTTTATCAATCGACCTAAGTCAGCTAGATAATCTATAGCTCGTCCCACTCAAAAACACGTTTTTTTGTGAATGGTTGATTAAAACCCTTTCACTGCTGAAATGTATATATCCATCTAGAATAAAATTTGTACAGACAAGATAAAATTCCTTAAAGAGAGATTTTCACCAAAGATTTATTTAAAAAGTAAACAGTAGCACACGTTGTTACTGTAATACCTCCAAACATTTTCCTTATATGAAGTTGTATGAAAATGGCAGAGAGCATAAACTGGAATAACACACACCAGTGCATACGTCCACGCAGCAGTGGGAGGTGCCCCACTTTGAGCCATGAGATTTTAAATACGAGCATCCGGTTTTGTCTTTTCAAGCAATATTTTTTTCAGCGTTATAGGTTGATGTGAAAGGACAAGAGCTACCTCCCCAGCACGGTCCCAACGGAAGGTTGCCGCATTGTTGTGTGTGTGTGTGTGGTAGCCTATCCGTTCGAAATGTTCGGAGCCCCGAAGAGTGTGCTCTTCGCCAGGGCCACCGCCTCCCTTGGGTAGCGGGTGAGGCAGTCCAACCTCCCTGAATCCTCCCCGAAGAGATGCCACCGCCGGGCCTCCGTGACGGGGCATCTCTGCAGCCAGTGCTCCAAATCTTGGGGCTCCTCGCTGCACAATGGATATATTGGGTCCGATTGTTGTTGTTGTTAATGTTGTTTTCGCTGGTTCATTTATTTTCTGGTTTTTTTTGTTTTTTTGTTGTTGCTGCTTTTGTGCAAGGGTGTCAAAACGAAATGTGTGAGACAAGGAGGACCGAGTGCTATGGTAAATCAAACACATGGGTCGCCACTACTCGGAGAACGAGCGACGCTTTTGTCACAAGTTCATGTTTACATCCATTGTTACTTTGTTACAGACTGGGTAAACAGTGACCACTCATCTCACGCACGATTGTGTATGAGTTCTGGACGGGGTTTATGGGTTATGAGCAATAAACTCCTTGGTTATGAGGGATCACACGCTTACCTTACCAACAGCTGAAAATTCGTTAGACTACCTTTTGGTTAATAGTGGGAGCTAGGGGCCTATGCAACATGATTGGTTGGAGGGACTACCTAACAACAACGACAGGTGATTGGATTATGACGGCTCGCCCACAACGCCAGGGGCCAATGCACAATTTATGACAAACCGTAATGGAGTCACTAAGGTGGCCGTGTAAGACAGGTGTTATTGCTTGGTGTGATAGGGGTCGTGTGTTAAAATATGGTGGCCGTGTAAGACAGGTGTTATTGCTTGGTGTGATAGGGGTCGTGTGTTAAAATATGGTGGCCGTCTAAGACAGGTGTTGTTGCTTGGTGTGATAGGGTTTTGTGTTAAAATATGATGGCCGTCTAAGACAGGTGTTGTTGCTTGGTGTGATAGGGGTCGTGTTAAAATATGGTGGCCGTCTAAGACAGGTGTTATTGCTTGGTGTGATAGGGGTTTGTGTTAAAATATGGTGGTCGTGTAAGACAGGTGTTATTGCTTGGTGTGATAGGGGTTTGTGTTAAAATATGGTGGTCGTGTAAGACAGGTGTTGTTGCTTGGTGTGATAGGGGTTTGTGTTAAAATATGGTGGTCGTGTAAGACAGGTGTTGTTGCTTGGTGTGATAGGGGTTTGTGTTGATATATGGTGATCGCGGCCGTGTTGGACAGGTGCTCGTTTTACACAGTGGAAATTATAAAGAAAAAACGCAAGGGGGGAAATGGAAAGTGGCCGTTTGTACAGGTGGCCGTCTTGCAGAGGTGGCTGTCAGGGCAGGTTCGACTGTATTTCTCACAGTAGGCCACTATGCATGTTGTTATATGCCTTTTTGAGTTCAAAAAAAAAAAAAGATAACTTAACTTAAACAATCGGTATGGAAATGAAGTTACGCCCCACAAAAGCACGTCTTCAAGCATTGTCGAATTACTAGAGTGTTTTTCCGTTGGCAATCAAACTTCTAGACTCACATACCGCATGCACAAACCCGAGCTGATCAAACAGCAACATTTGTATTCATCCCGTCTTCATCCAAGACGAAAGCAAAGAATAAATGTGCAGAGACAGAAGATCGGAAAATGGAACAACTAGAAATCGTATCCCCCCCCCCCCCCAAAAAAAAAGAAACTTGACCTTGACCATCAATGATTTATTTATATATGTAGAGGCAGAGGCACCAGCCATCCATGTCCTGGTGCTGTTTTAGCCTCCTTTTCTTGTCTGCGGATTAATCATCTTTTTTTGCCAATTTATTGGTTCCGCTTCTATGTACCCCATATCTATGGTTCTCAACCTGGAAATCGCCTATAATTCGCTGTAATTGCCCCCCCCC
>NW_004798873.1:44119-51093 GCF_000002075.1 Aplysia californica | reverse complement strand
TAATAATTAATGCAGTAATATTATTATCAAAAAAAGTCTCAAAGGACACTAGTTGGAATCTGCTGATTGTAAGGGATCAGATACCTTGTAGGGATACGTTAAATTAGATAATTCAATCCATACAATTTGAAGTTATATCTTCAGATCACCATCCTTTTTTTTTTCCAAGAGGAAAGCAGATGTCTGTTCTCATTTTGTGTTTGGTCATTCTATTGAATTAATCTATCAGACCAATGTCCTCGTGGTCTTAGTGGAAATATAATGCATGAACTCAGTTATTGTTGTTGTTTTTTTCCTTTTGAAGACGGTCACATCCAGCCCATCCCTTTACCGACATCCACTAAAATTGTATTTAAAAAAAAAAAAAAAAAAGTTAGCAGAGCGTGGTTTCGATCCACGGACCTCTGGGTTATGGGCCCAGCACGCTTCCACTGCGCCACTCTGCTTCCCGACAGATTTAGGCTATTATTATATATATTCTAATAATTATATTCACTGTGTATAAATTAATCGATTTTGATTAAATTATGAATTCGTTCTGAGGCGTGGACTCAAAAACTAATGTGACGTTTAACATTTTAGAATTGCTTCTCAATAGTTTACTCAAACAGTACAAGCTAACCGCAACCATGCCCTGCCCACATTTCCACTAGATCAAGAGTAGAGAGTAACTAAATACTCTCTGGACACAGTTGTAAAATGTAAAAATAAGATTAGTCTCGTAAATGTCTCGGACCAAATACGTAGACGCCTAATTGTTTTCTAGATCAAAAGGAAACTATCAATATGATTGGAAAAATGCAGTATCTTATCTTTTTATCCCTGTCTTCATTTCGAATATTCTTTACTTTAACTGCTCTAGTCTAGATCTAGATCTAGATTCATTTCAAATTATTCGGAATCATTACAAAATTTGTTCTGTATATTTTGGTTGTGGTATAGTGAATGTTTTGCCCCTGAGTAACAAGTATAAACATGGCGTTAAAAAATGGTTACTTTGTACCATTTTAGTTGAAATTGAAGAAACGCACGCTGCAAATCCTGTGGTACGTATTTGTTTCTTAATTGACTTATTAAAAAAGAAAGATTTTTAAATGTCTGTAATCTTTTGTCTAAATCTAGATCTAGATCTATTCTAGATCTATGTAGATCTAGTCTGTAGCATACATAATGAAAGTTCAGTTGTTCTTCTTCAAATAGCGGATCCAAGAGACTCTCTTCTGGCGATTTTGTAGTTTCGTTCGTTAAAGTCAAGCAGGGGGGTTTCAGGGGGGCAAGAAGTGGAGGTGGGGGGGTTCAGGGGGGCATGCCCCCCTGAATTTTATCCTAATTTGATGTTTTGCAGTTAGGTTGCATCCCTGTCCCTGCTCTTTATGTAGCCTGCCTAATTCAAATAGTATTTGGTCTTCAAGACTTCTGGATTTCTTCTCTGGATGTAAACAAATGGATCGTGGACTTTAACGAACGGAACTACAAGATCACCTCTCTTCTTTCTACTCTATTTATTTTACATCTAAAATCTAGATCTAGAATCTAGATCTAGATCTAGATATCTAGAATCTAGATCAAATCGGTGCTTTTTCGGTAGTTCCCACCCCCCTTATTTGAGCCTGACCTACTTCTAGGTCTAGATCTATATGTTTGATTCGTGGTGAGCTAAGATATCAAACCTAACAACAGCAAAACATTAAATTGTGGTAAAATTCAGGGGGGCATGCCCCCCTGTAACCCCCCTTCCTATTTTTGTTAGGTCAGGGGGGCAAACCTTGAAACCCCCCTACTCTTGGGGCCAAAACCCGGGAATAACAATTGCGGGGTGAGAACTACCAAAAAAGCGCCATCAAATCTAGGTCTAGATCTAGATATTCTAGATCTAGATATTCTAGATCTAGATTAGATTTAGAATCTAGACTCTACTAGATCTAGAATTTAGATATATAGATCGGAAGGACTTCCGTAACGAGCGACCACCCCATCAAACACAATAAAGAAGAGGCCTAGACCTAACCCTACCCCTACCCCTACCCCTAACCCTAACCCTACCCCTACCCCTACCCCTACCCCAAGCCCTCAATTCTGCTCTGTCTCATAGTGGTCGCTCGTTACGGAAGTCCTCCCTATAGATCTACTAGATCTATGTGTGTGTGTGTGTGACACATGCGATTAAACGTAGAAAGATGCAAACTATTTTTAGGTACGACGCCCATCTTGTTTGACGTCAGACCAGGATTCCACTCCGATCACGTGACTACATCTAAGTAAAGCCAACCGCTTGGCACCAAAGATGGAACTGTCTATGTATAACGCTTAATCTACACCACGCTCTCGGAAGTTCTGATGGCCAAATAGACAGCGCGTCTGCGTTTGAAGGCATGCAATGATTTTAGGAACGGTTCGATTCTGGTCCCGGACTATTTTTTTCTTTCTCTTTCCCTCCTCCAGACTGACCAACAGTTCCATAAATTATAATTTGTAGAGCTGCTTTGAAGTAAAAAAAAAAAAATATTAGTGATGAAGAATGCAGGGGGAGGAGGGGGAGGGGGGGGGGGTAGATCTAGATCTAATTCTCCAGCGTCTTTACGGAAATTTTCGTACACTTCCATCTTTGGTGCCATGCCATGCGGTTGGCGGTTGGCTTTACTTAGATGTAGTCACGTGATCGGAGGGGAATCCTGGTCTGACGTCAAACAAGAGGGGCGCCGTACCTAAAAATAGTTTGTGTCTTTCTATGTTTAATCGCATGTGTGTGTGTCTGTGTGTGGAAACATTCCTGAGATTTCAATTTTATTTTGGCAGGCGCTATTTGCAACGCTGCATTCTGAATAGCTCCTGTGCTATTTGAAACGCCGCGTTCTGAATAGCTCTCATGCTATTTGAAATGCCAGACTAGAATCTAGATCTAGTAGCCATCGTTTCTCATAACCATAATAATATTGTAGTTCCGCCTGAATTGCGGAAGCTTTCTCAGTTTCTTGAATAAACCTCCTAGGATTTGACCCCTTTTTTTATGACGTTGCCTTATTCCGATCTTTGGTCAGCAAGCATGGGTCAAATCTTCACACCTCCTAAGTGCTATCTTAGCCTCTCTGATAATTAGGGCATGTTAGAGAGAGAGAGAGAGAGAGAGAGAGAGAGAGAGAGAGAGAGAGAGAGAACTTGATAGACAGACAGGGAGACAGACAGACAAATGAGACTCTGCCAAGAGATGGGGGCCTCATGAGGGTCATGGAGGTCAAAAAAAAATGTTGATATGTATGTAGGGCTACTTTTTTGTTATTAAAATGTACTTGATATTTATTGTGTTAAAAACTTTTACTTAATAAAATTTAGTTGAGACAGTGTCTTTAACTTTTTAAAAAAATTGATAAAAGTATATATAGATCTATATCTGCCTGTCCTAACTAGTACAGAAAGGGAATTTTCAAAGTAACCTTGGTACTGGTATAAAATAACATAAAGAAATAATGTAAAAAAAAAATTATTTCCCCTCAATGCTCTTTCAGTCAACTTCCTGGAAGGCCCTGGAAGACCTCCAAAAAATATGAAGAATGTTTTTTAATGCATACTTATGAATGCGAGACAAAATTCAAAATTCATTTACATTGTTTAACCATATTATTTGGATGTATTGTTTTTAAGTAATTTCAAGGCAAATTTTCTGGTATGAGTCCATGGTAGGAAATCAAATTTCAATGTCCAAGTTCATTTGGGTGTGATTTTGTTTTCGATGATTTGTGCAGTTTGCATTCTTTGACATTTTCTGTCAGTCAACATGGATGAAGTTGATGCTGTTCCTCGCCCAAGAAGGCAAAGACCTAAGGATTCCTTTCAGAGTGAGCTCCAAGCAAAGCTGCATCAGAGAAAGTCCTTGGGATTGACTGCTGAGGTAACAGACAGTGATGACGATGGTCTGTCCTCATCCCGCACTAAAGGTAAGGGCAGCTGAAAATGTGATCACCGCATGTTGGAGTGGGTGGTTGGCAGGTGTTCTGATGTGGTTTGCTTTTTCTTTCCTATGAAACATCCATCGTCCTTAGCTGTCCTCCTTCTTGTCTTTGCATGTTACTCTCTAGTAACACCTTTTGCAATGACATAATGACCTATTTGTGTTGCAAGTGCCATAAAACCCTTACTAAAACTTACCTTAGGAAATTATTACAGCCTGTAATTAAGACATAGACCTTGAGTCCACTAATGAAAGTGATGCTGAAGACGTTCCTTATCCTATTGTTTTCCTGACTTGTCAGTAAATGACATAGTCTTGTTTTATGACTGTTTAGTACATTTGTCTGTAATGTACAGTTTTTTTGTTTTGTGTCTGTCATGAATTACTTTCTTATAATTTTTTAGCCGTTTTTAATTTCTGTAGCTCCAGAACCTTTTCATATGTTGTGTACCAGCTTCTGTGGTGTAGTGGTTAGGCTCTTTGCTGCTGCACACTGGAGACCTGAGTTCCATTCCCACATTTTAGAGAAAATTCTATAGATTATCTCGACCTTTCTGCTGGGATGTTGTATCCCTCTCAGCCCAGGTTGGCATTGACAGGCATGGTTGGAAGCTGGCCTCTTCTATAGTCTGAATTGTGTCAATGGGGGTGTAGAAACAACTTCATTGAACACGTAAAAAAGATATATAAAGTTTGTATACAAATTTGGTGATATTTCAAAACTTCTTCTTCACCTTCTTCAGATGTCAGGTCTGGAGTAGACTTTGACAATCATGATACCCCGCTCCTTCCTGTTGTCTGTCTTCCTGATCAGCTTGGTTTTTTTGTTTTCTTTGTTGTGTAATTTGTCAAGTTGTTCAGGCCATCTGTATATGTTGTTCTTTGTCTTCCTCTGCTTTTTTTTCCCTCCATCCTTCCACACAGCAGCAGCTTCTCTTGTCCATTTGAGCTATTTGTGTGCCTTACAATCTCAAATGTCTCTTTCCGATGGCTCTGATTGTAATAGATCTTTCACAAGCTCCTATACTTCTATACTTCTGTATTTGTTTTCCTCTCTGACCTTGAGATCAGAGAATTCTCCTTAAATACCAGTCTTCGGCGACAACACATTCGCTTTCCTGGTCCTTGGTAAAATGTTTTACATTCAATCAGACGTTGCTCCCTTGGTTTATTTCCCAGATTTTATGAAGAGGGGAGCCACACGCCCCAGTGCAGCCAAAAGGAGACCAGATCATTCTCCTGACTTGAGCCGGGGTCTGGGGACGACAACGATGCGAGCCCGTGACTTGTCCTCTCTTCTGGGACGAAGTGTCTCGGATGACGAGGACGAGGAAGTCATGGCGGCCAATCTGGGGAAAGCCAGTCCCGGGGGTACCTGGCAGCCTGGCAGTCTGAAGACGCCTTCTCCCAAGCAAGACTCATTATTTGCTCGTAAAACTCCGACGAGAGATAGTCCTAAGGAACAATCAGGCCGGCTGGAGTCTATTTATGGCAGGAAGACGCCGACGAAAGATGTGAGCCCTCGGAGTGGGGGTTTGTCGAAGGAGGATATTATCTTTGGCAGGAAGACGCCCGTGGATGGCAAGAAGAGCCCTCATGATGGGTAAGCAGTCGGTGTTGCCTGTCTTCTATAAGTTGGGAAGGGTTTTTTGGAATATTCCGTGCCGCCTGCATTTACAGTTTTGAAGGGCTTTTTTTGAATGTTCAGAGCTGCCTGTGTTTACAGTTTTGAAGGGCTTTTTTTGAATGTTCAGAGCTGCCTGTGTTTACAGTTTTGAAGGGCTTTTCTTGAATGTTCAAAGCAGACTGTTTAAAGTTTTGAAGGGCTTTTTAAAAAATGTTCAGAGCTGCCTGTGTTTACAATTTTGAAGGGCTTTTTTTTTGGAATGTTCAGAGCAGCCTGTGTTTACAGTTTTGAAGGGCTTTTCTTGAATGTTCAAAGCAGACTGTTTAAAGTTTTGAAGGGCTTTTTAAAAAATGTTCAGAGCTGCCTGTGTTTACAATTTTGAAGGGCTTTTTTTTTGGAATGTTCAGAGCAGCCTGTGTTTAAAGTTTTGAAGGGCCTTTGGGCAAATGTTCAGCACAGTTTGCCTTGAAATGTTTTGAGGACGGGTTTTTTTGGTAAGCGTTCAGCATACCTCACTTTAAAATGTTTTAGGGTTGGACTGGCATCTGGTGGAGTGGTTAGTTGTTTTGCTGTTGCACGCAGGAGACCTGAGAGCGATTCCTGAGTGGGAGAATTTTTAGTATGCATCTCGGTTTTTCTGCCGGAATGTTGTATCCTGCTCAATCTGGGCTGGCCGAACCTCTTCTCTCCCTTGATCAGGGCAGATCTGCTTATTTGAATTTACATTGAATCTTTTTTTCCCCCCCCCTTGAATTGCGGTTTGTGCGGTAGTATTCAACTTATTGTAAATGACAGGAAAATACATATATTCATTTTAGTGTACTTTCAATACACGTTTATTTCACTTCCTGTGAAACGTAACATTTTTTACATCAAATTTCTCAAAAAGGGAGAGGGAGATAGAATTTAGGTGAGCATGGGTCACAGCAAAGATTCCTCAAAAAAAAGAAGAAGATAAATGAATAAATTTAAAAAGGGTCAAGTATTTTTATTAAAAAGTGCAGGTAATCTTATCTTCTCAGGTTTAATTTATTGATAACACTTGAGTACGTGAACGGTTGGTCAGAACGTTGGCTTCTCTTACCTTCCCCTTGCTTCTGAAATCCAAGACTAGGCGTGGGAAAAAGGTACATGTGGGAAAAATGTGGGGTCTGCATTGGCAGCAAACTTTGATGTCTAGTGGTCCTACCTGGTTCAATCAATGGACCCATGGGGCAGCGACATTGACACGCGTGTCCTTGATGGTGTGCTTACCAAACAGAAGATAAGATAAGATACAATAAGGTAAGATATGATACAATGCGATAAGGTAAGATATGATACAATGCGATAAGGTAAGATATGATACAATGCAATAAGGTAAGATATGATACAATGCGATAAGGTAAGATATGATACAAT
>NW_004798873.1:39574-41740 GCF_000002075.1 Aplysia californica | reverse complement strand
AGAGAGAGAGAGAGAGAGAGAGAGAGAGAGAGAGAGAGTATATCTTGGTGTTGTCGGTCCATGACCGGAGGTAGCCCTCCAACAGCAACAACAACAACAACAACAACAACAACAACAACTACAACTACAACAACAAAAACAACAACAACAACAAAAACAACAACAACAACAACATCAGCAAAGACCTCCACTCGGTTCTATCTGCCCTTCTCTGTGTCCAGATTGTTCCTGTCCGCTCTGTGACGTCATCTCCCCACTGTCTTTCTGGTCTTTCTCTTGATCATTTTCCTGTTCTTGGTCTCCAATCAGTGCATCTTTTTGCTTGATTGGAAAGAGTTTTATCTTATCAGTGTGTGGGAGAGCCATTGGAAAAAACAAACAAATAACAAACTTCACAATATTAAACCCAAGCTGGGACCTCGGAATCCTTCGGGCCTCTCCAGAAGAGACGTAGTCATTTTTACTCGATTAAGCATCGGACACACGGCCCTAACACACAAATACCTCCTTCAGGGAGATGAGAAGCCGTTCTGTGTCGGATGCAACACAGATTTTACCATTAGACACATTTTAATGGAATGTTTAGACTTCGGAGAGACCCAAAGGAAATACTTAAAATGCAAAAAATTGAAAGATATTTTTTCCGTCGTTGTTCCCAACAGAATTTTAGAGTTTATGAAGGTCATTAATGGTCTTTATGGGAAGTTATTAAAATAGATTGTTTGAAATTTTAAAGTGTAATTTAGAAAGTTGTTTTATATTTTAAAATCTATTTGCACTCGATTTTTAGCGCTTTAAAAGATTTTAATTAGTAATATTGACAAGAATCAGGCTGATCAATGAGCTAATTAGAAAAAACCAACTTGTTCCGCGCGCTCATATGACTTTATGCATATGCGAGCGCCATAAACGCCGTACTAAACAAACAGAGTTTTATGTCACTCCTATCTACATAAGGTTTGGTGTTGACCAGATGACAAAGACATGTGGTTACTTAAGGGAGGCGTTGCGCTGCCAAGAGCGAAATGCTCGCAGCTAAAGGGATTTGAAAACAACAACAACAGCATCTGCATACGGTCATATGAGCGCGCAGTGCGTCTTTTTGTGCTCCTCCAGTGCTCATAATGAAATAGAAATGTTTGTCCCTTTTTCCTTGGTCAGGCTCGCGAGGGGTGACCCCTGTGGACGCGACACTCGACACCATCTCGGAGACTCCCAGGGAGAAAGTCACACCTCGGATCCAAAGGGGCCAGAAAAGCGAAACATCACCCAGGTAAGTTTGCTCCTTCAGCTCACGGCTCACGGCTCACGGCTTGGTGGAATACGCTGGTCTCCGGCTAATAGAACGCACCTTGGCTCACAAGAAGAGCGCGCTCTTGAGCGATCATTTTTTAAACGGAATTTCAAAGAGGTTCAGCTGGCTCAAGTTATGTTGTTGAAGTTTGTCGATGGATGTCCCAGAAGGACTGTACAGTATATCATTGGCTCACTGTTTAAATGTAGTAACTCGTTCAGTGCTATGGACGAGAATATCCCCCCCCCCCCCCGGGTCAGTGCCACTGACTGTAGTGTCTTTAGGCCATTCCCAAAGGGGGGGCATTTCTCGTTCAAGCACAGTAGAATTGTAAATGGGCTGACTAATGTCACGCTCATTACTGTGCCCGATCTACCACAGGGAACTGCTGCTTTTTCTTCCTAATCCTTACTATTGTCATTTTCCTCTACTTCTTTTGTATGTTTGTCACTATCTTGTGACCTGCTATTTCCGGGGTGCCTTGATAGTCGAAGCAGACTTTGTGCTGTTGAAGCTAGAGAGGTGAGCAGAATAAGTCTGATTCCCTGTAAAGACTTCTCTGTTAACACCCACCTCTTGGCGCTCATATGACCTAATGCAGTTGCGAGCACCGTAAAACCCTTTACTATAAAAAAACCGAGAATATTCATGAAACCCAGGCCCCGCCCACCATACTAGCGACGAGTATTCTCGCATTCTGCTTCGCTATCTTTATAGAAAGAATTACTCTGTTTAATCCATACCAAGTTATTTAAACTATTGTTGTGCATTCAATTAAATATATTGTTAGACAATTTATTCAGCAATGAATTTTTTAAAATGCATAAAGATTGATCAAATAGTTTTTGTGGAAGGGTTATTTTCCTGGGTAG
>NW_004798873.1:29750-36974 GCF_000002075.1 Aplysia californica | reverse complement strand
CTGACTCTAGATCTCGTTCTCAAGCGGATCTCGGCCTTCCTCTCTTCCTCCTCCTTTGGGGATTGCATCTAGGGCTTTGTCTAGTCACATTGTCACAGTGTTACGTTGTCACAGTGTTACGTTGTCACAGTGTTACGTTGTCACAGTGTCACGTTGTCACAGTGTTACGTTGTCACAGTGTCACGTTGTTACAGTGTCACGTTGTCATATTGTCACATTGTCACAGTGTCTTGTCACATTGTCACAGTGTCTTTTCACATTGTCACATTGTCGCATTGTCATGTTGTCGTATTATCATGTCACATTGTCACGTCATATTGTCATGTAACATTGTCACATTGTCATATTGTCACATTGTCATATTGTCACATTGTCACATTGTCACATTGTCATATTGTCACGCTGTCACATTGTCATGTCATATTGTCTTTTCACATTGTCACATTGTCATGTCACAGTGTCACATCACATTGTCATAGTGTCACATTGTCATATTGTCATAGTTTCACATTGTCACGTTGTCATATTGTCACATTGTCATAGTGTCATATTGTCATAGTGACATGTCACAGTGTCACGGTGTCTCATCACATTGTCATGTCACATTGTCACAGTGTCACATTATCAGTGTCACATTGTCATTGTTTTACATTGTCAATGTCACAGTGTCACAGTGTCACATTGTCACAGTGTCACATTGTCACAGTTTTACATTGTCAGTGTCACAGTGTCACATTGTCACAGTGTCACATTGTCACAGTTTTACATTGTCAGTGTCACATTGTCACAGTGTCACATTATCAGTGTCACATTGTCACAGTTTTACATTGTCACAGTGTCACATTGTCATAGTGTCACATTGTCACAGTGTCACATTGTAACTTTGTAACTGTGTCACTGTGTCATGTCACAGCATCACATTGTGGGCTGGCTTCCTCAGTGTATGTACTAGCCATCGTCATCTGTTCTTGTTTATTCCATTTGCTCCATATCATTTCCCCATTTCCTTCTCTCATGTCTGTGGGTGGTTTGTGGGTGCTTTCTCTCATGTCTGTGGGTGGTTTGTGGGTGCTTTCTCTCATGTCTGTGAGTGGTTTGTGGGTGCTTTCTCTCATGTCTGTGAGTGGTTTGTGGGTGCTTTCTCTCATGTCTGTGGGTGGTTTGTGGGTGCTTTGGTGTTGTTTGCTCCTTCTTTGCAATAAAAAATGTCACTGTCTTCCTTATCCTAGTCCTCCTTTTTTGTGCTTATTACTCTCTCTCATAACACTTCTAAACTTCGACACCCATGGTATCTAGTTTTGTAGCTATTGCCGTAAGACTCTTACTAAAACAAAACCAAACAAACCTCTTGTGTCACAGAGCGCTTGCCCTTGAGGACAGGCCCAAGCCACAGGCGCGGTCTCGAGTGTCGGAGAGAAAAACGCCGCCCCTGGTAGACCCGCGCAGGACTTCACCCACAGCCCAGACCAGCAAAGACGGAGCTCTGAGGAGAGCGAGTCCTTCTTTTGATTTGTTTGGGGGCAGAGGTCGCGCTGCCGCAGCCCAAGAGGTGGATGAGTACATCGACAAAGACAAACAGGGGAAGGAGGAGAAGTTGTATGGGGGGAGACATGCCCTGCGCCGTAGCCCAAGCCCTGATTCAAAGAAAAAGGAACTGGAGGCATTGGGCAGAGCGTCGCCAAGTAAACAGGGCTCCGGCCGCTTCTCTAAAGATGGCCGCAAAACTCCCACCGATCGCAAAACACCTACTGGTGTGGATCGAAAAACTCCTACCAGTTTCGACCGTAAAATGCCTTCAAGTTTGGACCGTAAGACGCCGACCAGTTTTGACCGGAAGACTCCCACCGGCCAAAGACAGAAGACGGCGGAAGAGACGGACAAAGAAATCCTTCAGGAGAAGGCAGCGGCTATGAAAGGCTCTTCTCTTCTAGACTTCCTCACTGAAGACACAAGCCAAGCCAAACCAAAGCCTCAGGCCCGGAAAAATCGGTCCCGCGATACCGCAGATGACGACTTGGACGATATCTTCGCTGCCAACAAGAAACTTTTGGGTAAGAAAAGCTTAATGACAGAGAGTGGTGGGAAATGTGAGGTGTGCGTGCAGGATGTCGAGTTACTTCTGGGACTCAAGTACTGTGGGCATAGATACGGCAAATTTATAGGTTGAGTTGGAGAATCTATAACTTTTAAATGATAACAGACATGTTAAACTTGAATGAAATGGCGTCAGTTGAATATCTACTTTCGTCGCTTTTCGGCCAATATCTCAATTCATAGATTGCAAGAAGTAACTCATTGTATTAGCAGCTCTCAAAAAATAATCTACCTCCCTCTTGTGATACAGCTGAGTATATCATCAACCTCCCACAGTATTGGGACAAAAAAGTCATTGCCTTGTTAAAAACTCATAGCCTTCCATTAAATAACAATCTCTATCGGTGGAAATTAATAAATTCACAGCCCCCGGGGCGGTGCTACTGACTGAAGTGTCTTTAGGCCATTCCCAAAGGGGGGATATTGACCCTGTTCTTGTACACAGTAGAATTGTAAATGGGCTGATTCATCAATGTCATGCTCATAACTGTGCCTGATCTACAACAGAGAACTGCTGCTTTTTCTTTCCTAATCCTTACTATCATCATTTTTCATCTACTTCTTTTGTATGTTTGTCACACTCTTGTGACCCGCTATTTCCGGGGTGCCTTGATAGTCGAAGCAGACTTTGTGCTGTTGAAGCTAGAGAGGTGAGCAGAGTAAGCCTGATTCCCTGTAAGGACTTCTCTGTTGACATCCATCCCTTGGCTCTCATATGACCTTATGCAGTTGCGAGCGCCGTAAAACCTGTACTAAAACTAAAACTAAAAACTAATAAATTCACCCTTATGTGAGAGGTGTAACTCTCATGAAATTGAAGATAATTTTACTTTATTTTCTATCATCCATATTTTGTCCTATTTTTGTTAATTCCTCCCAGCCTGACTCGGCTCAGTGACAGAAATATGCAATGTTTCACTCATGATAAAAGGTATAATTATGTTCACAACCTGTACTTTTTCATTATGGAAACTATTTAAGAAATAAGTGTTTTATATGATGTAGTTTCTTAGGAGACTGCTAAGACTAAGAGTATCGTGGAAGGAAAATAAATCAAATGAGGTAGTGCTTGATGAAGCCCACGTGGGACGCTCAATGTTAAAAACAATCAGGAAACGTCAAATGCAGTTTTTGGGACACCTGAATAGACATAAGGGTCTTGAACATCTAACTCTCACTGGCAAAATTGAGGGCAAACGAGGCTGGGGTAGGCCCAGAACAGCATACTTAGGGAACCTAAACAAATGGGTAACAGGAAAAGATCAGGGAAACGTAGCTTTTCTGAGAGCATCGGAGCAAAGGGATGAATGGAGAACCATGATCGCCGATGTCTGTCGCAGATCTGGCACTGAATGATGATGTGATGTGGGCCAATGGCCTTGAACACTGAATTAACGTACTTACTTACTTAACTTACTCCCTGTTGTGGTAATTTCTCAGCAATTTCACTGTTGACCCAGGTCTGTAGTGTAGCGGTTGGGCGCTTTGCCGTCACGTGCAGGAGACCCGGGTTTCTTGAGTGGGGAGAATTTTCATCTAGTTTCCAGGTCTTTATACTGGAATATTTGTATCCCTTTCAGCCCAGATTGGCCGTGTTAGGCAGGCTCAGAAGCCCATATCCTAAATGATCCAAATTGTCTTTATGGGAGCATAAAAGTTTTCAGTGAAGACAAAATAAGATTATATGGGTGCCTTGATGGCTCCTGGTTAACTTGATTTTTGGCTAACATTTTTTTTGCACTAAAAGATTTCTGATCCCTTGATACACAGACTGAAACTGCTAATGCTGGAAAACACACTTTAGATTTTGAGCAATCCCACTATCCACTACAAAGACATAAGCGATCTGTTGAACCATTAAAAAAAATTTGAAAAAAACATTCCCAAACCGGTGGAAAAATGTCGGTTTCTTTGATTTCCATATTTTGACGAGCACCTGATGATTTTACCACGATGCCTCACAGATTTACTTCTCATTGATGTCTGATATTCTGAAGTTAATGTGTGTTTGCTGGACACTGACCCAAGACAGCGAAAATAAAATAGAAGCAACAGAAATGTGGTTTCTTTGGAGGCTGCTATGAATATCATGGAAGGAAAAGAAATCAAATGAGGCAGTGCTTGATGAAGCCCACGTGGGACACTCACTGTTAAAAACGATCAGGAAATGACAAATGCAATTCTTGGGACACCTGAATAGACATAAGGGTCTTGAACATCTAGCTCTCACTATCAAAATGGAAGACAAATGAGGCAGGGTAGGCCCAGAGCAACCTACTTAGGGAACCTAAACAAATGGGTAACAGGGAAAGATCAGCGAAACGTAGCTTTTTTAAGAGCATCCGAGCAAAGGAATGAATGGAGAACCATGATCGCCGATGTCTGTCTCTGATCTGGCACTGAATGAATGGAGAACCATGATCGCCGATGTCTGTCTCAGATCTGGCACTGAATGAATGGATATGTGTTTGGTATCGGTGATGGTCTTCTTTTCCAGTTTTGGCAATGTTGATGTCCTACAGCTCAGTGAAAGAGAAGTGTCAACTATTTATAACTTTTGCTGCTTTCTCTATCCAGACGTCGTTGCTGTTGTGTAGGCATGTTGCTGCCATAACATGACATTCTGAAAATGTTGCCTTATGGAAAGTTTGGATGATATTTCTGTCTGTTTTGATTTACTTTAATTTTCTACACAAAAATATATAGCTTCAATTAGTCTTTATATGTGATACTTGTTGATTTTGTTGATTAGTTTTTTCAATTGATTAGTGGCCATATCTATCTGATTACTTTTCTCCTTTTTTCTAATGTTTTGTTCAATGTTTTTCAACACAACCAGGGAAATCCGCTGAAGTTCGCAGGTCGACAGAGGGACGTAAGTCCCCGGGGATTGTGGGTCGTAAATCTCCCGAGCCGTCTAAGAGGTCATCGGCATCCTTTGAAGACGGGGAGACTCCGAAGCCCAGAACGATTCCCAAGCAGCAGAGGCCGGAGGATGCCAGTTCCATTTGTGACGAGATTCCTCTCGACCCCAACAGGAAAGTTCATGCGGATACCGAGAGGGCCACGAGGTGAGCTTTTCTGTTTCTCCCAGTTGATCGCAGTCGGCAAATAAAGAGAATGATTTTTCAGGGAATAAAGAAAATTATTTTCAGTGAGTAAAGAAACGGATTTTGAGTGAACAAATACAATGTGTGTCATTGTGGTGAAATCAGGCTCTCGTCAAAATAATGAAATTGAAGAAGCTGATATTTTTCCGCCTGTTTGGTCATTATAATTTTTTTTCTTTCTCAGCTCAACATATTTTGGTGTCTATTTAAAACAAATTTCTGTGTGGATGTTATTGCAAAACATTGATCTGCAACAGCAGAAAAAAAAAATGTATGCTTTCCAAGGGCACTCCCACTTCTGACTGCAGCAAACTTTGGTCGCTGTTTTCTCTCACTTATCTTATCTTTGACACCAAACCACCCCCACCTCCTTCAATAGCGAAAATCTCGGCTTCTGTTCAAGATAGATGGATATTTTTTACAAATCAAGAGCAAGACGGATGAGCAAGTGTTAAGATGGTACCTATAACTCCTTATGCCCAAAAGTTGATGAGCGCCTGATTCCACCTGGTTGTGACACATATCGCGGCCATGTTGGGAATATGTACTGAACCCAGAGAGCAACATTTTACAGGAGAGAGAAAAAAGCTGTTTCATTCTTTGAATACACCTTATGTATTTAGTCTCGCTTTTTTTCAGCATTTAGAATTTGAATTTTAACAACCTAATTGGTTACGGTTAAGAAACTGCAATGAAATTTTTTTTCAAAATTTTCGGCTCAGTACATTGAAACAGCTAGCCAATGATTTCATAATTTTCTAGTGCTTTACCTTTTTTCTCATTTCTGATTGAAGAGTAGGCTGATGCCAGAAAACTTTATTGTGTGTGGTGTATTTACGGCAGGTTATTTTTTTGTTCTTTGGGGTTATTTTTGGGGGTTTTTTTGGGGGGGGGGGGGGAGGCATGGATTGGTCTACCCTTTACTGAATGGTTCATGGAAGGAATTGAACTTGGTAGATGATTTCCATGTTAATTCTAGACAGAACAAAACTGCATGCTTTTTTATAACTACACTGTATTTTGAACATATTGTGTGTTAAAGTTCTCAAACCGTCGATCAAACGCACAAAAAATGTCAATTTGCAATTTCCTAATTTCCGAGGAGAGTCAAGCCTTGCAATTCTCCAGACTGTGGTGATTATTTTCTTGCTAAATTTATCTCTGACTCCAGGCAACCCCCACCTCCTTCAATCGCAAATATTTTGACATGTCTTCAAGATAGACGGACATTTATTTCATCGAAAGCAAGACAAATAAATGAACAAGCTTTATGATGACAGCAATAATAATAGATAGCATTTGTATAGCGCATATCCCCGCTCAACAGCAGGCTCTATGCGCTTTACACTATATTATTACGCCATCAGACCATAGAACACTCCGAAACATTCTTAGCTTCCCAGGAAGCATACAGTGCAAGCAGCCGATTAAGCGCTCAAACACTAACAAACTGACAAGATCTTTCGCTGTCTATAGCCAGGTACCCATTCCCACTTGGGTGAAGTGAGGAAAATTCGTGTAAAGTGCCTTTCCCAAGGATGCAATGTCGGGTCCTTGACGGGATTCGAACCCACGACCTTACGGTTGCAAGTCCGAGAGCCTAACCAGTAGGCCACCGACGCAATATCCCCATATGCCCAAAAATTGACGAGCATCTGATTTCACCATATAGTAACTCGTGCGTCTTATGCCAATGTAAACCAAGTTTTCCCAGGGGTGTGGATAAAATGGAATCTGTGTTCTGATTACTTGTGTATTCATTTCCAGTCACTGATAACTTTATGCCGTCTGTTATCTCCACAGGTTGGGGAAGCAGAGTTCTGAGAAAGCCAAAGCTGAGGCTGCTATTGACAGTATCGCTGAGGCACAAACCATGCAGTACATCGAACCAGCAAAGAAAGTCAGGTGAGCTCAGGGTGGTGGTGGTGGTGATGATGATGGTGGTGGTGAGCTCAGGGTGGTGGTGGTGGTGGTGGTGGTGGTAGTAGTGGTGGTGGTGGTGATGGTGTTGGTGATGGTG
>NW_004798873.1:26260-27313 GCF_000002075.1 Aplysia californica | reverse complement strand
GAGAGAGAGAGAGAGAGAGAGAGAGAGAAAGAGAGAGAGAGAGATTTCACCTCTGGAACCAGGCGACCCCCTACCTTCTTTAGTGGCCAGTATTTCGACTTCTATTTAAGACAGATGAACATTTTTTTTTCAACTAAAGCATGACAAATGAACAAGCTTCAAGCTGATACCAATAACTCTACATCTCCTAAAATTGACGAGTGCCTGATTCCACCACGTCGAGACACATATTATGTATTTTCCACAACAAATGATCAGTGCAAGCTGGAAAAGAATAAGAACGAGTATCGTTGGTGAGGTGTTCAGATGTCCTAAGCAGAGAAAGCGAAACTCTTCAGGCAGGAGAAAAAAAATTGTTTCATTTTAAAAATAATAATACCAACATCGTGTATCTTTTCTTGCTTTTTTTTAACACTTAGAATTTGAATTTTGTCAAAATTTGAATTTTGTCAAGGTCTTTCTCGAGTACGTGCAAAATAGATACTTCAGTTCAGATTAAGAAACTGCAATGCACAAAAATCATTTTCAAAATGTTGGACTTAACGGGCTCGGTTTGAGCAGGTGGTGAACGATGGGATCCTTTCCTTTCTTGACAATTCATAACCCCAGTGCTTTCTTGTCCTATCTCCATTTTCAATAACAGTTTAAACAGCTCATTACAAAGAGTGAGCTTAAGAAGATGTCACATTTTCACTGTTTAAAAAAACAGGAGATAGGACAAGAAAGAACTGAGGTCGCGAGTTGCTCATGGTTCCTAAAGCTTTTGTGTCGTGACATGTTTTACCGCAGGAGAAACGAGAGAAGAGGCTGGAGGCTGAAGCATCCTACAGGGCATGGATGGAGAAAAAGAAAGAAGTGCTGAAGGTGGAAGAGGAGAAGAAAAAGAGGGCGGAGAAAGACAAGGAAATGAAAGAGAAAGAGGAAAGGGAGGAGAAGATGGTGGAGTCTGTGAAAGTAAGTATTCACTCCCTCATCATCATCATCATCATCATCATCATCTTCATCATCATCATCATCATCATCATCATCATCATCATCATCATCATCATCATC
>NW_004798873.1:22464-24533 GCF_000002075.1 Aplysia californica | reverse complement strand
TGTTATCATGATTATGATTATGATTATTATATTATTAACATTATTATCATTATTATTCTTATTTTTGTTATTCGTCGTCTTCTTCTTCTTCTTTGTATTAGTATTATTATTATTACTGTTACTATTTTTACTATTCTTCTTTGACTAAAGACATCAAAGGACATCATCTTACAATACAGGCTCATTCTGTTTCCTCATTTCGTTCCTAGTTGGAAAAAAAAGATAATGGGTGCTGAGAGCATGGTTCTGATTGGAGGGCTCTCTTTGTAAAAAAAACACCCCTTTTTTTTAAAACTTCAAATTATGACTAACAGTATGGTTAGGGGCCCTCGTGGCCTATAGGTTAAAGTGTCGGCCTCTCATTCAAAGGTCCGGGGTTCGAATCAGGGTAGCGATGGAAATTTTTTTCTCTCTAAAATTGTCTCCTTTCACCTCCTTTCCTGCTCTCTAGCAATGTTCTGTTGTCTCCTTTCATTTCCACTTTCTGCCCCCACCCCATTACCTCCTTTGCCCCCTCCTCTGGGCTCCTGACTCTTTCTGCAGCCTTTCTACTGCTACTCCTTAGCTGCTTCTTACTGCTGTCTTTCAGCCGGACCCCTGATCTTCTGGTAGGAAAGATCTACGCCTAGCCTTCTTGGAAAAAGGCGAAAAATCTCGGAGGGCCCGTGTGCAAGTTGTGCTTGTTAAAGATCCCTTGGTGGTCATTAATCGATAAAAGTAGGCTTCGGCCGCCACCCGGGCAAATTTCAAAATTTCCAGTTGGTAGGACAGTCAGATTATGGGATGCAGATATCTTTTCGTTATGTACAAATTTCACTGTGCTTGTGTTGTAAATAGAAAGAAAATATATGTATAAGAACAAATTCAGCACCGGAAAATCTGTTCGTCATGTATTTTGCATATGTATGTGTTTGGATATATGTGTGTGTTTGAATGTGTGTGTATTTTTGGATATGTCTGTGTTTGGTTATACTTGTGTTTGTCTATGTGTGTGTTTGGATGTGTGTATGTTTGGATATGTGTGGTGTGTTTGGATATACTTGTGTTTGTCTATGTGTGTGTTTGGATGTGTGTGTGTGTTTATCTATGTGTGTGTTTGGATGTGTGTGTGTTTATCTATGTGTGTGTTTGGATGTGTGTATGTTTGGCTGTGTATGTGTTTAGATATACTTGTGTTTGTCTATGTGTGTGTTTGGATATGTGTGTGTGTTTATCTATGTGTGTGTTTGGATGTGTGTGTGTTTGTCTATGTGTGTGTTTGGATGTGTGTGTGTTTATCTATGTGTGTGTTTGGATGTGTGTGTGTTTATCTATGTGTGTATTTGGATATACTTGTGTTTGTTTATGTGTGTGTTTGGATGTGTGTGTGTTTGTCTATGTGTGTGTTTGGCTGTGTGCGTGTTTGGATGTGTGTGTGTTTGTCTATGTGTGTGTTTGGCTGTGTGTGTGTTTGGATCTGTGGTTGTGTTTGGATATGTGTGTGTGTGTGTGTTTGGATATATGTGTGTTTGGATATGTGTGTATTTGTCTACATGCATCTTTGCTATGTGTGTGTTTGGCTGTGTGTGTGTTTGGATGTGTGGTTGTGTTTGGATATGTGCATGTGTTTGTCTATGTGTGTGTTTGGATGTGTGTGTGTTTGGATGTGTGTGTGTTTGGATATGTGTGTATTTGTCTACATGCATCTTTGCTATGTGTGTGTTTGGCTGTGTGTGTGTTTGGATGTGTGGTTGTGTTTGGATATGTGCATGTGTTTGTCTATGTGTGTGTTTGGATGTGTGTGTGTTTGGATGTGTGTGTGTTTGGATATGTGTGTATTTGTCTACATGCATCTTTGCTATGTGTGTGTTTGGATATATGTGTGTTTGGATATGTGTGTATTTGTCTACATGCGTCTTTGCTATGTGCACGTTTGATTGTATCCCAAATAACTGGGTGTGTGGTTTCCATTTCAGTCGTTCCAGTCTTGGAAAGAGAAAAAGGACCATATGATAAAAAGAGAACTGCGCAAGAAGGAGCAGGCGGAGCAGAGGGCCAAGGAAGATGAGGAGTATGAGAAGAAAATGAAG
>NW_004798873.1:17136-20401 GCF_000002075.1 Aplysia californica | reverse complement strand
CCTGGGCCTTCGACATATTGTGGTAGGGTGGCCAGTTCCTTTCCACGCCGCCTTTACTTCCCCCACTCAAAGTCAGGTACCCATTATTGCTGGGTGGGCAGGAGGGGGCGAAAAAAATTCGTGTCTGAACCAAGACTCCAACCCAGACTTTGTGATTTGGAGACGAGCGCCCTATTTCTCTTTCCGTTTGTGTTTTTTTTTACACCTATTTTTCACTTACCGGTGTAAAATAAACAGAAAACTGAATAGAAATGAATGATCCACACAGTAAGCACAGAGTCTTAATAATAGATACTAGATAATAGCATTTTTGTGTAGTGCAAATTTCTACTCAGCAGCAGCTTTGTAATCTACATAACTACCCCAGCAGACTTGATAGCATTCTGAATCAATTTCAACTTCTTGGGAAGCATACTATGCAAACTGACATTTTATAGGCGCTAGAGCTTTAACATAATAATAATTATAATAGCATTTGTTTTAGCGCAATTCCCAGCTCAGCTGTAAGCTCTATTCGCTTTACAATCTATACTATTGCTCCAGCAGACCTGATAGCATTCTGAAACGATCTTAACTTGCTGGGAAGCACACAGTGCAAGCTGCCATTTTACAGGTGCTAAAACGCCGACCTGCTGACCAGTCTTATCATAGATGAGAAAGCTTTGCTAGAGTTGTGTAGATGTATGTCGTTCCTGTAGACAACGGAGTGATGCTGTCTGCCTGCTGAACAAAGGACTGGCTCTACACAAACATATTGTTATAAGAATATAAGAGAGATACAGGCAAACTTGCTCTGATGGCCACCTGTAGAAGACAGTCACCTGTCTAAGATTAAGACAATCACCTGTCTAAGATTAAGACAATCACCTGTCTAAGATTAAGACAATCACCTGTCTAAGATTAAGACTATCGCCTGTCTAAGATTAAGACAATCACCTTTAAAACAATCACCTGTCTAAGATTAAGACAATCACCTGTCTAAGATTAAGACAATCACCTGTCTAAGATTAAGACAATCACCTTTAAGACAATCACCTGTCTAAGATTAAGACAATCACCTTTAAGACAATCACCTGTCTAAGATTAAGACAATCACCTGTCTAAGATTAGGACAATCACCTTTAAGACAATCACCTGTCTAAGATTAAGACAATCACCTGTCTAAGATTAAGACAATCACCTTTAAGACTATCACCTGTCTAAGATTAAGACAATCGCCTGTCTAAGATTAAGACAATCACCTTTAAGACAATCACCTGTCTAAGATTAAGACAATCACCTTTAAGACTATCACCTGTCTAAGATTAAGACAATCACCTGTCTAAGATTAAGACAATCACCATTAAGACTATCACCTGTCTAAGATTAAGACAATCACCTGCTCTAATGGCCACCTGTATAAGACAATCACCTTTTCTATCAACCACCTGTATAAGACAATCACCTGTAAAAACGACCACCTGTATAAGACAATCACATGTAGAAATGACCACCTGTATAAGACAATCACCTGTACAAACGACTACCTGTATAAGACAATCACATGTAGAAATGACCACCTGTATAAGACAATCACCTGTACAAACGACTACCTGTATAAGACAATCACCTGTACAAACGACCACCTGTATAAGACAATCACCTGTACAAACGACCACCTGTATAAGACAATCACTTGTACAAACGACCACCTGTATAAGACAATCACCTGCTCTTTGTTTTTGTTTTTGTAAAGTGTTTTACGACGCTCGCAACTGCATAAGGTCATATGAGCGCGCAGGACACACCTAAAATTTTCAGTTGGTAGGAAATTTGGAATTTTGCACGGGTGGCGGCCGAAGCCTACTCTTATCAATTTTAGACCACCAAGGGATCTTTAACTTGCGCAACTTGCACACGGGCCCTCCAAGATTTTTTGCCCTTGTCCAAGAAGGCTAAGTATAGATCTTTCCCACCAGAAGATCAGGGGTGTGGCAGAAAGACAACAGTAAGGAGGAGCCAAGGAGTAGCAGTAGAAAGGCTGCAGAAAGAGTCAGGAGCCCCGAGGAGGGGGCAAAGGAGATGAGGGGGTGGGGGCAGAAAGTGGAAATGAAAGCAGACAACAGAACATTGCTAGAGAGCAGGAAAGGAGGTGAAAGGAGACAATTTTAGAGAAGAAAATTTTTCGGTCGCTACCCGGATTCGAACCCGGGACCTTTGAATGAGAGGCCAACACCTTAACCTCTAGGCCACGAGAGCCCCCTCACCTGCTCTGACGGCCGAATAAAAGGGAGATACTCAAAGTAAATGGAATAGGTTTTTGTGGGTTATGCCCCTTTGCCCAGCTATCTGTAGTTTCTTGTGCTAGGATGAGATTGGTGTGGATTATATTTCCACCGTCCAGGTCCAGAAACCCGTATGTCACATATGTCACGTTTTTCTAACAGCGATTTTTTTGCTTCCCCATGACCACAGATCTCTCTCGGTCACGATCTTTTCCTTGCGAAGATTGGACTGTCAGTCACTTATTTATTCTCCGATCAAAGATTCTTAATTGCAGAAAAGAATCCGTCCACTGTCAATAACTTATTTACACTTAGATCAAAGATTCTTAATTGTAAAGAATCCTTGGCCTGCGAATAACATATTTACACTCCAATCAAAGATTCTTTATTGTAGTAAAGTATCCTTGGACTGTCAATAACTTATTTACACTCCAATCAAAGATTCTTTATTGTAGTAAAGAATCCTTGGACTGTCAATAACTTATTTACACTCCAATCAAAGATTCTTTTTTGTAGTAAAGTATCCTTGGACTGTCAATAACTTATTTATACTTTGATCAAAGATTCTTAATTGTAAAGAATCCTTGGACTGCGAATAACTGATTTACACTCCAATCAAAGATTCTTTATTGTAGTAAAGTATCCTTGGACTGTGAATAACTGATTTACACTCCAATCAAAGATTCTTTTTTGTAGTAAAGTATCCTTGGACTGTGAATAACTGATTTACACTCCAATCAAAGATTCTTTATTGTAGTAAAGAATCCTTGGTCCGATCCTCACATTGAGGAGATAGTAGTAGTAGTAGTATAAGGTTTTACGGCGCTCGCAACTGCTAAGGTCATGTGAGCGCGCGTTGAGGAGATATGTGACGGAGAAAGATCTGTGGCCACAAAAAAGCAAAAAAAGTTGATTTTTGAACAACGTGGCATACCCAATTCTTGAACTGAACCGTTGACATATGCTTGCGAGTGGTGCGGGTGGGGTGGAGTGGGGGTGGG
>NW_004798873.1:6121-17018 GCF_000002075.1 Aplysia californica | reverse complement strand
TGGGGGGGTAGGGGAGAGGGAGGGTAGGAAGTAGTCATTTGCACGGCTTCTTTGTCTTGGACAGATGGCCGAGAGAGCAGGTTGTATTGTAACTACACGCATGAGAGATATTTTTTAGATTATTGTCGCAACTCGGATTGGGAAATAATTTTTTATGGTGTGCTCCTTCTTTCCTATCAAACATCTATCGTCCTTATCTCTCCTCCTTTTAACAAAAAAACTTTACTCTCTAGTACGCTCTTACGACCTTATGGAGTTGCAAGCACCATAAAACTGTTACCAAAAACTTTCTAGCAACACCTCTCATCTACTGATTTTTGTGTCGCAAGAAATGCAAAACTCTTACCAAAAACTCTCTAGCAAAACCTCTCATCTACTGACTTTTGTGTCGCAAGAAATGCAAAACTCGTACTAAAACTAAACTAAACTGGAAGAATTGCTCACCCATAATTTGTCTCTCTATGCCTCCCAGGAAAAGCAGGCAAAACTTGAGAAGAAGAGAGCGAAGCAGAGACGACTGATGGGAGAGGACGAATACAAACCAGCGTGGTCCCCTGCCAGCAAGACGATTCCTTTTGGAAGGTGATTGCTTCAGGAATTTACGTGTGTCTGTTTAATTTTTGTTTTGTGTGTTGGGGATTCTGGGAGATTTTACGTAACGGTACATTAAATGTCACACAGATAGTTTCACCTTGCGCTCAGATGTAAAAGAAAAAATGGTGTACTATTGTATTTGCTTTATTACATATTCCAGGCTCGTTTGGCTGTCCATTAATAAATTGTTCTATGGTAGAGATTGATCTGAGGTGAAAAAATGAGGAGATTTGTGTTCTTGCCCTGGGCTTTGGTGTCTCTTTGCTTAAGGCTGCCACAGAGAAGTGTTGTTGGGCTCAGCTGTGTGTCCACCATGGCTCAGCTGTGTGTCCCCCACATGGTAACTGGACTTGACCCAAAGTTTTGAACATTCTTTTCATTGCAGATTGTTAATCTGTGGTATGGGTTGCCTGAGCCCAAGAAATCTTTTGTTGAAATTCAAATTCTAAATGTTGGAAATAAGCAACAAAAAAAATAAATAATAGATACGTACATTTTTAAAAAGAATTATAGCTCTAGCAGTTTTTTTCTCTTTCCTGAGAGACAAATGTGGTTTTTGGGCTGAGGCTTAGGACAATGGAACAGCTTTCCGCCGTGCTTGTCTTGTGTGACATTGTGATGGCTGATTCTGCTCCCGTGTGGAGGTTGAGCTCAGTTGTTGAGCAACGTCGCCAGTCTGTCGGGGAAAGGCGAAATTAGAAATTTGAGACGACTTGTGAATATTTACTTGTTGGTCGGAGATAGTGGTTGTGTGGCGAGGGAGTGAAGTAGGTGCCGGAGACTGAAGAGAGAAAATTGCAAGGTGATTTTTGAGTATAAACTTGGGATTTTTCTGACTTTTTCACTTTTGGCCGATTGTTGGGTTTTTATTTGAGGAAGCAAACTTCAGTCTTTGATAGGACCGTACTGTGTTGGAAAAGGGTGTTTGTGACCCCTGACTCGTTCGACCATTTCATGCCCCGTTTGTAACGTGTTTTTGAACCGTTCACTAATAGTGTGATATGCCCACAGTTGATGAAAAGATGACTCTTGTGTCTGGGTGTGTGTGGAGTCTGTTGCCAGAGCAGGTGAGAGAGAGAGAGAAACGAAGTGAGGAGAGGCACAGGGAAAGTTAACGAAATAATAGAAAAGTACACATGTTAGGTATAAGGATAGAAGGTCAAATAAAGTGCACAAAATTACGAGGAAAAAAAGGTGCAGGAGTTGTAGATATCCCCAGATTTGTGCTGCGACAAAAGTGGAAATGGGCATTTGTAGAATGAAGGATAACAGATGAAGGAAAAGATGCACTGATTGGAGACCAAGAACAGGAAAATGATCAAGAGAAAGACCAGAAAGACGGTGGGGAGATGACGTCACAGAGCGGACAGGAACAATCTGGACACAGAGAAGGGCAGATAGAACGGAGTGGAGGTCTTTGTTGTTGTTGTTGTTGTAGTTGTTGTTGTTGTTGTTGTTGTTGTTGTTGTTGTTGGAGGGTTACCTCCCCCTGTGGACAGTCAACGCAAGATGAAGAAGTGTAAGATAGAGCTCCACTTTTGTTGATTCGTGTACGGGAATTTGGTTTGAACTGGCATATATATGCCACGTACAGGGGGAGACCACTGCGGGCGTGACAACTCTCTACCCTAGAAGAAGGAAGTTCTGCCTGATCAGTACTGAAGTCTTGAGAAATTTGACGTAAAACATTGGACTTTCACAACATGTCAAGCTTTTTCGAATGCAATTCTTTGAATGTCTTGATAACCTGTCTCTGTCGTTTTATGCTAGAAAAATTCTGAAATTATGCAAACTGAGCCCAAAAATGTGAAATTATTCGATTCTGTTAATTTTAACAAAGAATGAGAAAAGAAAAATAATCAGAAATTTTGCAAAAAATGATCAAATTTTGATAATTTATTATCCGGGGTGCACAAAACCACGGGGACAGGATAGCGACCCTGAGTATTGTTACGATTTTGACGGAGCTGATAGAACATTTGGTTTCTGACCGCACGGTTCTAGTAACTCAAAATGGCCAAAAATGTCAGATAGAACCTTCTGAGGTAGCAAACTGTCCAAAATGTCGCAGGACAGTACAGGATTCAGCAGTCAGGAATTGGAGACTCTCGTCACATACCCTCAACCACCCCCCCCCCCCCTCCCCGCCCAGCCCACTTGATGTACTTTTGTTTGTGGTCACATCGTCTGATGTCCTAAATCTGGCTGTTCCTGACTGTTTGTGGTCACATCGTCTGATGTCCTAACTCTGGCTGTTCCTGACTGTTTGTGGTCACATCGTCTGATGTCCTAACTCTGGCTGTTCCTGACTGTTTGTGGTCACATCGTCTGATGTCCTCACTCTGGCTGTTCCTGACTGTTTGTGGTCACATCGTCTGATGTCCTAACTCTGGCTGTTCCTGACTGTTTGTGGTCACATCGTCTGATGTCCTAACTCTGGCTGTTCCTGACTGTTTGTGGTCACATCGTCTGATGTCCTAACTCTGGCTGTTCCTGACTGTTTGTGGTCACATCGTCTGATGTCCTCACTCTGGCTGTTCCTGACTGTTTGTGGTCACATCGTCTGATGTCCTAACTCTGGCTGTTCCTGACTGTTTGTGGTCACATCGTCTGATGTCCTAACTCTGGCTGTTCCTGACTGTTTGTGGTCACATCGTCTGATGTCCTAACTCTGGCTGTTCCTGACTGTTTGTGGTCACATCGTCTGATGTCCTCACTCTGGCTGTTCCTGACTGGGGTTTAACTCTTTATCTGACAAGGACAATCTTATTGTAAGGTTATGAAATAGATTGAAGGATACTTAGACAATTTGGCTGTTATTGTGAGTGTTGTTATTATTTTTATTATCTCCGGCATACCGCTTCCAGCGACTCGTGGTCGGAACCATTGTGCCAGTGAGTGGCTGACTGCAGCTCGGACACATTCCTTTACGACGACTTTGACATCAAATTACTTTCGTCAGTTGCTGAAAACAGGTCTCTTTTGTCGGGATTTCATTCTTATTAAGAAAAAGAACTGTCAAAATAGGTTCTCTTGCTTTGATTTAATGACCAATTTGGTGACGATTTTGTCATTTTTAGATTTAGTGCCAAAAACGAGCCCCCGGCAAGGTGGGTTTACCCCCCCCCCCTCGGAGATAAAGAGAGTTAAAAATGTCGGCAGGCCGGCCGCTGAAGTAACGCTCAGGAATTGTAGAAAGAAAAACAGCTCAACTCCGCTGGTCAATAACAGGCTGTGCTGCTGTAGGCCTAATTCTCCCTGTGCTGAGTTTGTGGCAGTTTTATTTTGCTGAAACAGAGAGACAAGGACAAATCTTATTGTAAGGTTATGAAATAGATGGAAGGATACATAGAAAATGTTGCTGTTATTGTGAGTTGTTGTTAGTGTTGTAGTTGTTGTTGTTGTTGTTGTTGTTGTTGTTGTTGTTGTTGTTCTTGTTGCTGTTTGTATTTTATGTTTTTGGTGTTTCAAGTTGTTGTTGTTGTAGCTGTTGTTGTTGTTGTTTATGTGTATGTTTTTTGTTGGTAAAAGTTGTTTTCGCTGTTGATTTTTTCGCTGTTGATGTTTTCGCTGTAGTTGTTTTTGTTGTTGATGTTTTTGTTGTTGATGTTTTTGCTGTTGTTGTTTTTGTTATTGATGTTTTTGTTGTTGATGTTTTTGTTGTTGATGTTTTTGTTGTTGATGTTTTTGTTGTTGATGTTTTTGTTGTTGTTGTTTTTGTTATTGATGTTTTTGTTGTTCTGACCCTATTTGGTACCACTACGCCTGTCTTACATTGACGTTTCATGCACATTCCTCATTGTTTTTCCTCATTGTTTTTATTTTCTGTATGTCCCTCTAAGTTTGTTCAATCTTGAGGTGAGTGTGGACTTTGCTGTGTGAGGATGGTTCTCATCTTTTGCTTTTGTCGTCCACTTTGAGTGAGAGTTTCCTCAGTACTGTCCACTTTGAGTGAGAGTTTCCTCAGTACTGTCAAGCCAGAGTGACTGTGGTTGATCTGATGCTCCTTTGACCATAAAACAGCGATGTGGTGGCTGCCTGCTTAGAGCATCTACTGCTGGGATCACCGAGAGCATCTGTAGTAGTAGTATAGGGTTTTACGGCGCTCACAACTGCTGAGATCATATGAGCGCGCCCTCTTTCTTTTGTCTGGCACTGTTTTGTTTGTTTGTCTTGTACATAATGGTGGTGGTGATTCATGTCGAGATCTCATGGAATGTTGTGGGAGCGCGACATTAACTTCTGTGGCGGTCTGTTGTTTATGACCCTGTCATTCCCAGTGCCCTCTGCCGCTGAGATTTAGTTGAACTGACTCGAGGCCGGATAGATTGCCCTCCCTGGCGGGGCAAAAAGCCTCCAACAGTTTTGACACAATACGATTGATTCGACATGTTACCTTGAAAAAAAAAAAAAAAAGAAAGATTTGAATTTGAAAGTCGGGTTGAAATTTGGTCGAACTGTTCCGAAATGGTAGCTTTTTCCCCACCGAGGAGAAAAATCTGGCTGGCCCCGTCTCGATCGAATGAATTTGATTGGTTGTGTGCACTTGGTGTAAGCCAACAATTGTGATAAAACTTGCTGAAGGCCAGCAGAGATAGATATATGAAGAAAATGACATTTTTGTGTTGTGCAGAATGTGTGTACATGATATGCTTCTGTGTAAAGGACTGTCCCCGTGGTTTTATGCACCCCGCATAATTTTGCAAAATTTGATCATTTTTTGCATAATTTCTGATTATTTTCCTTTTTCATTCTTTGTTAAAATTAACAGAATCGCATAATTTCACATTTTTGGGCTCAGTTTGCATAATTTCTAAATTTTTCTTGCATAAAACGACGGGGACAGGTAAAGGAGGAAGAGGTGTGTCCTTGTGTGTAAAGGAGGAAGAGGTGTGTCCTTGTGTGTAAAGGAGGAAGAGGTGTGTCTTTACAAACCGTTTGTGTGTCATGGTGGTGATATCAGACACTCGTCAAAATAATGGATCGGAAGAAACCTGCATTTTTTCCTCCTTTGGACAATTTTGATCGAATTTATATTTTCTTGTGTGTGTGAGAGGGGAGGGGGGGGGGCAGTGCGGGTGGCCCCAACACATAAAAACCCTTTTCTGTGCGGGTTTTTTATGGAGAGAAACTTGATCAAAGGCAGCAAAAATGTTAATTTGTAGATTTCCAGGACACTCAAGATTTGGAAGTCACCAAACGTTGGCGGCCATTTTCTCAGTAATTGTACTTCTATGACGAGGGGAATGCCACCTACGAGGGGAATGCCACCTCCGTCAGTCGCAACTATCTCAACATCTTTCATGATAGATAGGTATTTTTATTCCCCTTCAAAAGCAAGACAAAAGAAGAATCGTTAGGATGATTCCAAAAAACGTCAGACATATGCCCAACATAGAAGAGTATCTGATACCACTGCCATGACACCTGTATTTTGTCTTTGCAAATTCCTCTTAAGAGATGTGAGAACTTTGCTAGATTTTAAAAAAATGTCTTCTGTAAGTCAACAGCTGTGGTTGATGGACAATAATTTATGTTGCACCCTTAGGTAGCCTACATGTCTGTTATATCTTGTACAAAGTCGATTGGTGGGTGGTTGGAGTGTGCTCTGTTGAGGTGTGCTCCTTCTCCCTGATCAAACATCTGCTCTGTATGCTTCACGGGAAGCTGAGAATGTTTCGGAGTGTTCTATGGTCTGCTGGGGTAATAATATAGTGTAAAGCGCATAGAGCCTGCTGTTGAGCGGGGATATGCGCTATACAAATGCTATCTATTATCTATTATTATTATTATCCTCCTTTCCTTTGTATGTTAGTCTCAAGTAACGCCTCAAATCCCAGCCACTGATATATGGCCAAGTTGTGTTGCAAGCGCCATAGAACTGTTACTGAAACAAACAAGAAAAAGACTGTTGCCCTCTGTTTGGCTTGCGTCTCTGTATATAGCATATATCTGCCTTACACGGACAAGCCTCTTGTTCTGGAATATTTTTGCTGAGATTTTTCTCGCCCTAGGTTCACTAACTAACTGTTGCTGTATTGTGCTGGTGACGTGGTGCTGGCCAGATCAGCGTCGGTGGTCTAGTAATTAGACTGTTGGGCTTGTAACAGCAGAAAGATCGTAGGTTCGAACCCCATCAAGGGTCCGACGTTGTGCTCTTGGGAAAGGTACTTGACACAAATTTTCCTCACTTCACCCAAGTGGGAATGGGTACCCAGCTATAGACTATGAAAGATCTTGTCAGTTTGTTACTGTTTAAGCATTTAATCGGTTGCTTGCACTGTATGCTTCCCGTGCAGCCGAGAATGTTTTTAAGTCTGCTGTGGTAATTATATATCTTCTGAAATGCATAGAGCTTGCTGTTGAGCGGGGATATGGGCTGTACAAATGCTATTTATCATTATTTTAAAACAATTCCAAACCGTCCATGTTTTTTATTGACTCATCTTACGTGAGTTCAACATTTTTATTTGGTGGAAATATATATATAATATAATAATATAATACTGCCCTTTTAAGTATTTTTTAAATTCATTATTTATCTAGTAGAGGAATTTCTGTATGAAACCTCACCAACAACAACCCGTCCATTATACAGAATGAGATGTAGTACATGGATAGGGCAGGACATTCTTGAGACTTGTGCCCTCAGTAGTACTGTATACCGGGGGTTTGGGAGGGTTTTTTCCCTCGTGACTTGAATTCGTGCTATTCACCACTTTTGGAGAAGTTCATGCAATCAAACCGTGCGCAATAAGTTAAAAGGGGTGCTCCTGCAGAGGAACACGACATGATATCGGGCGACTCAAACCGTGAACTCAAAACGTACGCAGAAAATGAGATGGCCTCGAGTAAAGCCCCGGTGTGCAGTGGTCACTGAGGGTTGTCCTGATTCATCGATTTGTTCCTGGCGTCTGTGGCAGAGTGAGTGGTGCAGTGGTTGGTTCCATGCCATGGTGCACTGAGGACTGATGTTCGAATCCTTCCGTTGATCATTATAACTTGGGATTTTCCAAAGTGTAGCTCGTTTGAAGAATTTTCTATGAACTGAGCTGTGTTACATTGAGTGGGAGACAAACTCAAGGAACAATTTTTTGTTTGGGTTTTTTTTAATGAAAGTTTTTTTTACGCCCCAGTGTCGGCACAATTTAGATCATAATTTACGAGGCAGGCTTGGAGCCTTCCTGTGAGAGCCTTCCTGTGAGAGCTTTCCTGTGAGAGCTTTCCTGTGAGAGCCATCCTGAGGTACTCGATAACAAAGACAGGGATGCCAAATGTCCGGGTTTTTCCGGGTTTTTTCATCAGTTGAAAAAGGGGAGAGGTAAGAGAGAATTATGCTTTTGTTTGCTCATTTAAAAACTTTACAAGGTTCGGTTTAGGTGAGATGTGATGCTCCGCTCATTTTCCGTTTTAAAAATAAATCATTTGGCATCCCTGCAAAGATTCTGTCCACTCGGGGAATCGATTTCGGGTCTCCTGCGTGTGGCTGTAAAGCGCTTTACCCTTGCACCACAAAACTCCGGTAATTTTCTTGTCTCACTCCTTGTGTGAAAATTGTAAAGCTTAAATTAAAGAAATAGACGTTCGTTATTTTATTCTCCTTGATCTTTGAGTTTGTTTTCCCAGTATCGGAACAATCACTTGCAAGTGAAGTCAGTCGAGATCCTCTCAATAACACTCTCTTCTACACAATGTTACTTTCACTTTCATGTTTTTTGGACAAATTTTTCCTTTCCCCATATTATGTTATATAAATCTAACCTTAGTGGAGTATGATTTTAAGTATATAGATTACCTTTTTGTAATTTTGTGTACCGGTACTCTTTTTCATCTCTATATTAGTAGGAACAAGAATCAGGGTTCATGTAGTACATGTTCGTGTGCACGTTGTACTATGTCAGTGATTGACTAGATTTCCGTCTATGGAAGGATGACTCGTACTGTACTGATGTTGAATGGATCAGAATGTACTGTACTCATGTTGAATGGATCAGAATGTACTGTACTCACGTTGAATGGATCAGAATGTACTGTACTCACGTTGAATGGATCAGAATAAAGCTGCTATTCTAGATTATATTATTGCCTCTTCTTTTGTTTTAGAATTTAGTAAGTTTTACAGCACTTGCAATACAAGTAGGTCATATGACACGCATTGTGTCGAAGATTGGGGTGTTTTTAGAGAGTGACAGGGGGCTCTCGTGGCCTAGAGGTTAAGGTGTTGGCCTCTCATTCAAAGGTTCCGGGTTCGAATCCGGGTAGCGACCGAATAATTTTATTCTCTAAATTTGTCTCCTTTCACCTCATTTCCTGCTCTCTAGCAATGTTCTGTCGTCTGCTTTCGTCTCCTCTTCCTGCCCCCACCCCCTCACCTCCTTTGCCCCTTCTTCTGTGCTCCTGATTGATTCTTTCTGCAGCCTTTCTACTGCTACTCCTTGGCTCCGTCTTACTGCTGTCTTTCTGGTAGGAAAGATCTAAACCTAGCCTTCTCGGACAAGGGCGACAAATCTCGGAGGGCCCGTGTGCAAGTTGCGCACGTTAAAGATCCCTTGGTGGTCAAAAATTGATAAGAGTCGGCTTCGGCCGCCACCCGGGCAAAATTCAAAATTTCCTACCAACTGAAAATATTAGGTGTGTCCCGCGCGCTCATATGACCTTATGCAGTTGCGAGCGCCGTAAAACACTTTACAAAAACAAAAGAGAGTGACGTACAAAAATGGAGGAGAGATAAATAAGGACATTTTAATTTTAAAAGGATATTAAAAGCACATTTGGAGGCCAAAAAATGACTGCATTGTCTTAGTCGGTGGTGCTGCTTGCATGTGTTGGTAAACTACTTGGTCAAGATTCTAATCTGCCAGGAATCAAACTCGGGTCTTGCGCCTGCGACGCTATCCTGTCCCCGTCGTTTTATGCAAAAAAAATTCTGAAATTATGCAAACTGAGCCCAAAAATGTGAAATTATACGATTCTGTTAATGTTAACAAAAAATGAAAAAGGAAAATAATCAGAAATTATGCCCCCCAAAAAGATCAAATTTTGCTAAATTATGCGGGTTGCATAAAACTACGGGGACATGCTAACTAAGACTTCAGACGCTGATTAAAGAACTGTGCCCTGAATGTGGCGTCGGTGGTCTAGTGGTTAGGCTCTCGGACTCGCAACCGTAAAGTCGTGGGTTCAAATCCCGTCAGGGGCTCGACGTTGTGTCCATGGGAAAGGCACTTTGCACAAATTTTCCTCACTTCACCCAGGTGGAAATGGGTACCCAGCTATAGACAGCGAAAGATCTTGTTAGTTTGATAGTGTTTGAGCGCGTGAAATCCGCAGCTTGCACTGTATGCTTCCGCGGAAGCTGAGAATGTTTCGGAGTGGTCTATGGTCTGCTGGGGTAATAATATAGTGTAAAGCGCATAGAGCTTGCTGTTGAGCGGGGATATGCGCTATACAAATGCTATTTATTATTATTATTATTATTATTATTATTATTATTATTATTATTATTATTATTATTATTAAGAGCCCCTAGCTAGATTCACACAACACTGTGTGAGTGGGTGGTTGGCGGGTCCTCTGGTGTGGTTTGCTCCTTGTTTCCTATCAAAAGCTATCGTCCTTCTCCCTCCTCCTCCTTTTTGTGTTTACTACTGTCTTGTAGCACCTCTAATCTTCAGTACTTATGTATGACCTTACTGAGTTGCCGGAAAACTCGTACTAAAAAAACTAAAACACAGCACTGTATCGGCCGGGGATTTTGGTGATTCCCGAATTCGGAGAATGTTTATCGAGAGATGTTGGACTCGAGAGATGTTGGGCCCCTCTCAACCCGGGTTGGCCCTGACCCGCCTCCTAACGTATCCTGTGCCCGTCGTTTTATGCGAGAAAAATTCTGAAATTATGCAAGCTGAGCCCAAAAATGTGAAATTATGCGATTCGGTTGATTTTAACAAAGAATGAGAAAGGAAAATAATCAGAAATTATGCAAAAAATGATTAAATTTTGCTAAATTATGCGGGGTGCATAAAACCACGGGGACATGTTACCTAAAGTGTGTCGATGGGGGTGTAAAAACACCCGATATAGGAGAGGGAAAACCCCCCAGCAACAACCAGACTAACAAAAACAACCACCCCCCTCCCCTCCCCACAATCACCCCCCCCCTCCAACAAAACACCCACAAACAAGCAGTTAATATTTTTTTAAAGAACATCCCCCCCAAAAAAACAACAAAACAACAACAACAACAACAACAACAAAAAACAACAAATCAAACAACCAAACAAACAAAAGGTTTCTACTGTCT
>NW_004798873.1:5051-6021 GCF_000002075.1 Aplysia californica | reverse complement strand
GGGATTTTCCAAAGTGTAGCTCGTTTGAAGAATTTTCTATGAACTGAGCTGTGTTACATTGAGTGGGAGACAAACTCAAGGAACAATTTTTTGTTTGGGTTTTTTTAAATGAAAGTTTTTTTACGCCCCAGTGTCGGCACAATTTAGATCATAATTTACGAGGCAGGCTTGGAGCCTTCCTGTGAGAGCCTTCCTGTGAGAGCTTTCCTGTGAGAGCCTTCCTGTGGGAGCTTTCCTGTGAGAGCTTTCCTGTGAGAGCCATCCTGAGGTACTCGATAACAAAGACAGGGATGCCAAATGTCCGGGTTTTTCCGTTTTGTTTTCATCAGTTGAAAAAGGGGAGAGGTAAGAGAGAATTATGCTTTTGTTTGCTCATTTAAAAACTTTACAAGGTTCGGTTTAGGTGAGATGTGATGCTCCGCTCATTTTCCGTTTTAAAAATAAATCATTTGGCATCCCTGCAAAGATTCTGTCCACTCGGGGAATCGATTTCGGGTCTCCTGCGTGTGGCTGTAAAGCGCTTTACCCTTGCACCACAAAACTCCGGTAATTTTCTTGTCTCACTCCTTGTGTGAAAATTGTAAAGCTTAAATTAAAGAAATAGACGTTCGTTATTTTATTCTCCTTGATCTTTGAGTTTGTTTTCCCAGTATCGGAACAATCACTTGCAAGTGAAGTCAGTCGAGATCCTCTCAATAACACTCTCTTCTACACAATGTTACTTTCACTTTCATGTTTTTTTGACAAATTTTTCCTTTCCCCATATTATGTTATATAAATCTAACCTTAGTGGAGTATGATTTTAAGTATATAGATTACCTTTTTGTAATTTTGTGTACCGGTACTCTTTTTCATCTCTGTATTAGTAGGAACAAGAATCAGGGTTCATGTAGTACATGTTCGTGTGCACGTTGTACTATGTCAGTGATTGACTAGATTTCCGTCTATGGAAGGATGACTCGTACTGTAC
>NW_004798873.1:0-1606 GCF_000002075.1 Aplysia californica | reverse complement strand
AGAAGACAGAACATTGCTAGAGAGCCAGGAAAGGAGGTGAAAGGAGACGACAGAACATTGCTAGAGAGCCAGGAAAGGAGGTGAAAAGAGACACATTTAGAGAAAAAAATGTGTCCGTCGCCACCCGGATTCGAACCCGGGACCTTTGAATGAGAGGCCAACACCTCAACCTCTAGGCGGCCACGAAAGCCCCTTTTACTCTCTCCCTATACCGTCAGGTACATAAGGCAGAGAGCAGACGACGCCACGCTTGTATGTCCCGAGCCACTTTCTTCAATTTCGACAAATCCAGGCAGTGGGTGATTGCCTCATACTCATATAATCTTATTGTGCCTCTATAGCTTCCAGTTGGTCTTCCCCGCTTTCGCTTTCCAGTTGGCCTGATAGGGCAATCTCGTCTTCGGCATTCTCAGAACATGTCCCAGATATCTTCTCCTTCTTCTTCTCCTTCTTCTTTTTCTATGGTTGTGTTGATATCTTCAATGTATTAGTAAAATTGTTCGTAGACATTATTTTTGTTTGGAAGCTTTTTAAATTTTCGATGAATTGGTTTGTTTGGCATCCATATCTCTGAACTATACGTCAATACAGCCAAATTATTGCTATTATATATTTTTAATGTTGTCTTCAATGAAATGATCTTTGACCTCCAGGTAGTTTTTAGTTTCATTAAAGCGATCCATACATTTTCAAGTCTTTGGTGAACGTCGTCAAAGCAGTCTGCAGTTTTGGACATAATGCTGCCAAAGTATTTGAATGTTCTAATTTCTGCAAGGGGTTCTCGATGAAGAGTGATGGGCGTAGTTTCTGATGATAGACGTAAAACAGCTTCATTTAAATCAAATCACAATTACAGTGGAGCCTGCTCTAACGACTACCTTTCCAAGACAATCACCTGTACAAATACCCTCCCCCCACCTCCATTTGCATCCTTTTTCAATACTAAAATGTTGCCCCTGTCCCCAACGTCCACGTAAGACAACCCCTTGCTCAAACAATCACTTTCTACTTACCCCCTGGCGTCCTTTTTCAATACTGAAACGTCCACGTAAGACAATCCCTTGCTCAAACAATCACTTTCTACTTACCCCCTGGCGTCCGTTTTCAATACATAATGTTTTAACACTGTTGCCACTGTCCCAGGCGGTCACCTAAAACAACCACTTTTCTCCTTGCCAATTTACGACCCTGGTGGACAAGTTGGACTGTTCTCAGCACGTCCGTGGTGAACAAGTTGGACTGTCTACTAGACACCTCTAGCTCTCAGTACGACCGTGGGGAACATGTTGGACTGTCTACTAGACACCTCTAGCTCTCAGTACGACCGTGGTGAACAAGTTGGACTGTCTACTAGACACGTCTAGCTCTCAGTACGACCGTGGTGGACAAGTTGGACTGTCTACTAGACACCTCTAGCTCTCAGTACGACCGTGGTGGACAAGTTGGACTGTCTACTAGACACGTCTAGCTCTCAATATATCCGTGGTGGACAAGTTGGACTGTCTACTACTACTAGACGTCTAGCTCTCAGTTCGACCGTGGTGAACAAGTTGGACTGTCTACTAGACGTCTAGCTCTCAGTACGACCGTGGTGAACAAGTTGGAC
>NW_004798872.1:61118-61854 GCF_000002075.1 Aplysia californica | reverse complement strand
TAGATGTTTGATAGGAAACAGGAACAAACCAAACCAGAACACCCGCCAACCACCCAGGAAAACGGAGAAGCCATTCTCACGCATTGTTTGAGGACAGAGGAGCATATCGGCGTAACACTGGGCATTTAGTGCTGGGGGGAAAAGTAAGACACAAACAACAGGAAACGTGAAGAAATAGTACCTAACAACGGCGCCTTCCAAAGATCCGCAATTTTCACCCAGACATTTAAAAAAATGTAAGTCGGTATTTAGGTTTCAGATTTAGGACTCGTTAAGGTCATAATATACATGTCGAAGATCAGAGGAGTTATAATTACACGAGAGTCATCATCATCCGGTGCCTTGCCGACTGGCGTGGGCGATCATGGACCTCCACTTCCCTCCGTCTTGCGTAGTTGCGATGGTGTCTGTCGTTCTTGCTGTTCCCAGCCATGTTGTCACATTGTCCGGTATCTTTTCCCTCTGTCTGCCTCTGCCTCTCTTTCCACCAAACTTGCCTGTTGTTACAATGTTCTCCAATACTTTTTTTTCCTGCATTGTGTGTCCAATGAAATCTGCCTGTCGCTTTCGTATATTTCGTTATAAGCTGTCGTCTGAAATTTGCTTCAACCAAAGCTTCATATATTTTTTTTCTAGCTGTCCATGGGATACGCAGCATGCGTCTTATGAACCACAAACACACGAGAGTAACTAACGCAAAAATGAAGGACGTTTGTGTGTGTGTGTGTGTGTGTGT
>NW_004798872.1:59217-60469 GCF_000002075.1 Aplysia californica | reverse complement strand
CCCCCAAACGAAAAAAAAAATCTCTCCCCTTTTCCTTTCAGCCGTTTAGGCCTACCATGTGCACACGGTGCCATCTTCACCACAATTAATGGACCGGTTGTGAGGAGGGAGAGGAGTCAGGCTGGGCGCGAACAGTAGATTTCAGAGAGGAGGCCACGTGTGAAAGCTGCACAGGTTAAAGATCCCCCTGGTTGTCCTAAAATCGATGAGAGTCGAGAGTAGGTTTCACCCGCCAACCGGTCAAAATTCAAAATTAATTCCTACAGAACTGAAAAAGCTAAATGTGTCCCTCGCGCTCATATGACCTTCTGAAGTTGCGAGCGCGTAAAACCCTATACTGAAAAAAGAGACTTTGTTCTCCCTTATCCAAGAAATCTAGGTTTTCGATCTTACTTTACACTAAGATCAGGGATGTGGCAGAAAGACAGCAATAAGAAGGATCCAGCAGGAGGAACAGTAGAAAGAGTCCGGAGCTAAGAGGAGGAGGCAAAACGGGAGGGGGAGGGGGTTGAAAGAAAGTGGAGATGAAAACAGCAGATGACAGAACATGATTAGAGAGCAGGAAATGAGGTGAAAGGAGACACTTTTAGAGAAGGAGATTTTCCGTCACTGTCAGGTTTCGAACCCGAAACCTATTGAAAGAGAGGCTCACACTGTACCTGCAGACCACGAGACCCCCCGGACTGACTTGATTAATGCTATCAAAGATCTGGTTTATTTCTTTAAGTAAGGGTTTTACGGCACTTGCAACACAATAGGGTCATATAAATGCAGAAGATTAGAGGTGCTACAAGAGAGAAGCAAACATAAAAAAAGAAGGAACAGAGATAAGGACGATGATAAATGTTTGATAGGAAAGAAGGAGCAAATTACATCCGAACAACGGCTAATCAACCACTTAAGAACTGGATCAATAAATGCCTTAAAGAGCGTAGAATGCAGAAAGTGCGCTAGATCTTCTGCCCCGGCCAACTCAGGAGTGAAAGGCAGTTAGTTTAGTTCTAACAAGAGTTTTGCGGTACTTGCAACACAGTCAGGTCATATACATGCCGACAATTGGAGGTGTTATTAGACAGTAATATACATAAAAAAGGAGGAGAGGTAAGGACGATAGATGTTTGATAGGAAAGAAGGAGCAGACCACACCAGAAGAGCACTCGCCAACCACCCACAAAATGGTAATCAAATTCCTGTTCGCACTCAAATGTGTGTTGAATCTGGCTCGGGACAAGTAGGCAGTGGGTTGGTGGGG
>NW_004798872.1:53436-56016 GCF_000002075.1 Aplysia californica | reverse complement strand
TTTAATAAGGCATTAAATACATTCGATCTATGTCTGACAAAGACCAAAACATTCGCAGAGGAGAATATTTCTCCAGTGGAAAAGAGGTATTTGAAGAATTAGAGGTAACGATGACTTGTGGCTTCTGCTTAGGTACATGTAGTCCTTTGGGACAATGTCATTATATTATGATATAGAAAATACACATGGGGCCAGGTGGGATGTGGTCATTTGTACAGGTGGTTGTCTTGGACAAGTGGCTGTTACAACAGCCTTGACTGTACACTTATATGATCGCTTTTAAGCAGAAGGGGGCTATCCCAAAAAATGCTGTTTGGAGAAAATGGAAGGTAAAGTTTTTGCCCCTTGTTCAGTTTCTTTAAAAGACAAAACCAAATAAATATGCACGCCGATGAATCCAACTTCTCCTATAGGTAGGCAACGCCCATTTTGGTGTGGGCCAAGATCTCTGGAAACCCCCGAAATCTAGGTTAGCCCGCTTGTCCTTAAAAGCGACCATATACAGTAAAAAGAAAAAAGAAAAATTTTAATTACAGCCATTGGGTTGAGAGGTGAGGGCACACAAACTGGACTGAGAGAAGATGAATATCCATGAAATAAAACAATAAAAACCAGGGATGCCACAAAGTTCCTTCCTAGGCAAAGCTGTGACTTTAAATTCATTTCTTTTCTTTGTTTTAATAAGAATTTTACGGCACTTGCAACACAATAAGGTCATGTAAGTGCTGAATGTTAGAGATGTTACAAGAGATTAATAAACAATGAAAAATCGGGGGAGAGAAAAGGACAATAGATGTTTGATAGGAAAGAAGGAGCAAACTACACCAGAGCACCCACCAACTACTCACTTCCTTTTCTTTACAAAGTAACTCACTTTCACTTTTCGCTTAAACAAGGGGCAAAACCCAGGCCACTGACATACATGATCTTTTTTATTTCCCTTATCCACTTGCTATTGCCAACAGTGAAAATAAAATGATTGTTTTGATGAGAAAAAAAAAACGAAAAAAACCAATGCTGTTTCAGGAGCTTTGGGGCCAAATTCACGAACCAGAATAGCCGCTTTTACCCCAGTTTTACTCATTTTTGAGACATTTACGTTTTTTCACATATCTCCCTATAATTATTAAAGAGCAGGGGACAAAGCCACATAGACAAACCGCTACCTCAGAATTACAAAGTCCTTTCTGACAATTTTAGCTGTTTTGAATTATTAAGATCACGAGGACAGAATCTTAATATTCTATCTGCTCTATCAGAATCTTACGATTATTCGGAGTCCTTATCAAGACATTCAAAGAATTGCATTCGACAAAGCTTGAAATGATGTGAAACTCAAAATATTTGACGTCACATTTCTCAAAACTAGATACTGAGCAGACAGAATTATTTGTAATTCTGAGGAAGCGAAATATTCAGAGAGAACTTTTCTGGGCCTACCTTGGGGTCCAGCAGCTTGTTGTCAGAGTCCTCGTCGTCCATCTCAAAGTAGAGCTCGTTCTTGGTGATGGACATGGTGCCGTTGACTGCCGCTCCGGGGGCGATCAACTTGCACGGGGTCGACAGTGCCACGATACCTAAGGGGAACAACAACGACAAAAACATTAATTTTTTTAGTAGAGGTTTTACGGCGCTCGCAACTGCATAAGGTCATATGACCGCCAGAAGATTTGAGGTGTTACAAGAGATTAACAAACATAAAAAAGAAGAAGGGGAGATAAGGACGATAGCTGTTTGATAGGGAGGAAGAAGCAAACCACACCAGAGCACCCGCCAACCACCTACTTCAGACTTCAAGAGTTTTTTTATTAATGTAAACTTGACAAACAAAACAAAGTTTCATCTTTCCTTGTCACAAGCATTACATTTTTCTGCTGATCAAACCTTTGATGACTGCTCTGCCAATATACTGTCTGATCTGCTCGTTTTGTTTTAGAAAGAGTTTAACAGCATTTGCAACACAATAAGGTCATATAAGTGCCAAAGATTAGAGAGATGTTACAAGAGACTAACTTACACAAAAAAGAAGGAAGAGAGATAGCTGCCAATATAAGATAACTCGAAAAAAAATTGCCCAACATCTTTGATTTCATACTTTTGACGACCACCAAGCATTACATATGTATCAATATTCTTGAGTCACAAGCCAACATGTTCCAATATTCTAACTCCCTCGTCATGACACAACACTCCTTTCATCGTCCAGACACTAACCTGTGAACTCTTGATTTAAAAAACACTCAAGCCTTGCCTACATGTTTCAATGGTTTAGTTCCAGTGTCATCAAATTCCCTTCCCCTTCCAGGCACTGAACTGTGAACTCTTCAGTTAAAAGACACAACATCAGCCTACATGTTTCAATATTCTAGCTCGAACGTCATGACACGACAACCCCCATCAAAGTCCAGACACTGACCTGTGAACTCCTGAATAAAAAAACACCCTAGCCTAGCCTAAATGTTTCAATAGTTTAGTTCCAATGTCATCAAATTCCCTTCCCCTTCCAGACACTGAACTGTGAACTCTCGAGTTAAAAGACACAACACAATCCTACATGTTTCAATATTCTAACTTCACCCT
>NW_004798872.1:46104-53336 GCF_000002075.1 Aplysia californica | reverse complement strand
TCAGTTAAAAGACACAACATCAGCCTACATGTTTCAATATTCTAGCTCGAACGTCATGACACGACAACCCCCATCATGGTCCAGACACTGACCTGTGAACTCTTGAATAAAAAAACACCCAAGCCTAGCCTAAATGTTTCAGTAGTTTAGCGCCAATATCATCAAACTCCTTTCCCCTTCCAGACACGGAATGTGAACTCTCGAGTTAAAAAACAAACACACAGGTCTACATGTTTCGATGTTCTAGTTCCATTATCATCAAACTACACCAACCCCCTTGAACACTTTGAGTTAAAAGGCAAGTAAGAACTCTTGAGTTAAAAGTCACACAAGCCAACATGTTTCGGTATTTTCCCTCCATCATCATCAAACTACACTCCCCATCATGGTCCAGGAGACACTGACCTGTGAACTCTTGCTCCACGTCCTTCTCCTCCATGACCAGTTCCTCGTCTGTGAACTCGGTCGTCTCTCTCTGCGTCTTCTTCAGGGTGGCCAGGTGTGCGTGGAAGGCCTCTCGGGCAGCATTGATGGCATCCTCCGCTGCTCCTGGAAGCATTTGTAGAGCAGTGAAAGAATGCTCACTTTGAATAGTTTGCTTTTTTTCTTTATTTGAGAACGAGATCACTACCATCCTGCTATACACAAACATATCATTTAGAAGGTACTTTCCCAGCGCGGGGGCAACAATTTTTTGTTGTAGTTCTGAACCGTCAGTAAGAAAATTGCCATTAGGATGAGCTAGACGGAAGGAACAATGAGTTTGAGTAAAAAGGAGAAAAAGATGACCTATTATTATTTATACTTTTATCATTATTACTTTCATATTATTGTTGTTGTTGTTAACATTACACATCACCATTATTATAAATACTCATCATAATTATTATCATCGTTATAACGACAAACCCACCTGAACCCACACAGCCTAGGCAGACTACTGGCTTACCATGCTCTATAGCAGCCTTGAGCGTGGCCTCTGGGTGGGAGGAGCCAAGAGGGTTCCTCACCATCCTCCTCCTGCGCCGAGAGTCATCCTCCCAGACATCCAGCTTCCAGAACTCTGCGGCTCTGATGGACACACGACAATTTAATAAGGCATTAAATACATTGTGCTTAACACCAGTTAACCCTATCCGTACGCCCTGTGGTCATTTTGTACCCCCGGGGTTGTATTCTTCACATTTTAAAATACTTCTAGTACAAAGATCTCTTTGAAACTTTCAGTATTTCTCAAAAAATCATTTTGACAGACTACTATGGAAAGCATACAGATCAGATTAACGAGTAAATTTCCTCTTTGAAAAGTGGTGGCACAGAGTTCCCCACATCGTATGGATACAATAGTAAAACACGACGTACGGATAGGGTTAATTACTTGTATGAGTGAATAACTATTCCTTTTTACACACAAAAAAAACTATCGTAATGTTCATTGAATAACAAAATAACAAAGCCCCTGAAGAAATACTACAGAGCAACAGATCACACTAACAGAGGGTGAGCCAACAACAACAACTCAAAATTCTCCTGTGTGTATTTACACTTGTACTAACAGTAAGTTTTAAAATCCAAAATGTTGAACATTTTGTTGTTTCTACTGAACACACAAGCACCAGTCGATAGACATGGGCAGGGTAAAAAAAAAGGAAAGAAGAAAAAAAAAAAAAAGAAGAAGAAAAAAACTTACGGTTGGTCATCCTGCGCCCCCCAAGCTCCGTGTTTGTTCATGAGGATGTTAAGTATTTTGTCCTTTTGTCGCAGGGCCAGGGAGTGGTCTCGGCGTTTGGCCGACTTGATGAGGTGGTCGCATAGCTTCTCCTCCTCCCGGCGCTCCATCATGGCTTGGGCACACATAGACTGGGGGAACACACACAAACAGCACCATTTTAGTCAGTGCCGAGAAAAGGGGGGAAAAAAGATTGAAAAACTTTTTATGTTGGTTTTTTTTTTTACACCCCCATCGCCACAATTTAGATCACTTAGGAAGAGGCAAGTAAGCTTCCAACCCTGCCTGTCAGGGCCAACCCGAGCAGAGAGGGATACACATCCCAGCACAGTGACAGAGATACTCGCTAAATATTTTCTCCCCACTTGGGAATCGAACTCGGGTCTCCTGCATGCCACAGCAACTAACTGCTACACCACAGACACCAGTGAAAAGCCTTGAGAAAGGCCTCTAAACATGCATTAAATGAAGCATTTGCTTCATATCAGCACAAGCTGCTATATTCAGTACAAGAGCTGTGCTCATTTAATTTTACTATACAACGTTCACAATTTTGCAAAGTGTGGTAGAGCCATTCAAATTTTTTATACTGATCAGAGTATTTTTGTTTTTGATAAGAATTAATTTTGAATTTTGCCCTGAGGTAATCTATGCCTACATTTATCTTATAAAGGCTTGATGAATAGTTAATATAGAATAGTGAGCAATGCCAACAGGCATTCATAAGAAAAAATCATTCGCACACAGTATTCAAATAGCATGAATAGTGACTTCACACTTCAAAGCATCAATGAAATTTTTTTTCCTCAAAATATCCCAGCATTACTATGAACATTGCCTAATCTTTGTGATACATTTGTCATTAATATTTTTTATTTTTTTTAAACTTCTAAAAATAAAAGACTCTATTACATGATAACAAATCATCATCTTCACTGCCTTTCTCACCCTGAATCAGGGTAGAGGCCACGAACAAACACTTTCCACCTTTCCCTATCCTAGGCTAGCCTTTTGATATTATTCCATGTCTTCCCACTTCTCTGATGTTGCTGTTGTTGTTATCGATCCAGCATCAGCTGGGCTCTCGCCCTTCTGTCCAACACCATGTATTGATAAGTGCAGGTCTGCTGCAGTTGCTGTAATGTTCCGTAGAGTGTGTTATCAACACTTTTCTGATAACAAATACTTTTTTTTAAATAATCAAAAAGCCCACAAACGACCCACATAGAAGAAGGCACTAGAGGGACACGGTCAGGGATTGGCATGTTTACCTCAAAGTCTGCATGTTTCTGAACGTCCTCGGCTCTCATTCTGTTGAGGATGAACTCGGCTTCGTTGGCCACACGCACGATGTGGTCTCTGGTGGCGTGAGCCAGAAGTCTACGAGACAAAGACACAACAAAAAAGGAGGGAGAGATTAGAATTGCCCGTGCATAACATTTGAAGACAACAAGGGAAGAAAAAAATTTATGTATTAGTTTAGTTCTGCAAAAGAAATGTCATACAAGTGCCAACGACTAGAGGTGTTACAAGAGAGTAACAAATACAAAAAAGAAGGAAGAGGGGTTGGAAAGAAGGATGTTTCATAGGAAAGAAGGAGCAAACCACATCAGAGCACCCGCCAACCAACCACTGTCACAACTTCAAAGTTATTAAAGTATTGTATATAGCACATATGCACTACTCTTTATGGGCTTTTGCGTAGTGACGGACAATCTTAAAGCAGGATAAATGATACAGCTTTGCCAGGGTGGTAAACAAAGAAGAAACAGACAGCCCAAGTTCTACTCCCCCCATCCCCCCCTTCACATTTCGACTTCCTTGATATGCTCCAAAGGAGAGACATGGTCAATACATCTTGAATCGAAGAAAGTGTAAGGTTGTGTCTTACTATTTTACGGGCTTGACAGGGGTACCTTTTATGGTATGGAATTTTTATTTAAATTTTGAATTTTTCACAGGTGGCAGCTCAATGCCCACGGCCTTCCCCAATATTCTTTTCCCGAATATCAGAGAAAAAAAAAAAGAACCCCAAATTGAGCATAGCAATAATTGCAAAAATAATGTTCATATCTCACATTTATAGTGGTGTCCACTTAAAAGCAACCCAGATAGAGGCAACCTCTGCCTCGCAGCAACCTAATTTTGCAGAGTTGTCCTTATCTTTGAAGTAAACAGCTCCCCGCCCTCTCTCATTTTGAAAATTCAGTTAAAAGCAACCTCTATGGAGCAGCAAATTAATCTTGCAGGGTTATCATTATCTTTGATGTATACAGCCCCCTCCCTCCCTCATTTTGAAAATTCAGTTAGCAGCAACCTGCGCCCCAGAGCAAGCAACCAAGACCTGCTTCCCACAGGCGGGGTGGGGGCTGGCTGTTGCTGTTAGATTAGTAAAAGTTTTACAGCGCTCGCAACTACATACGGTCAAATGAGCATACGAAACAGTTGCCGTTAGACGCACACAACTGCATAAAGTCAGACAGAGCACACTGCCACCTCCTCCCCCCCCCCCCCCAAAAAAAAATTGTGGGCTGGGTGGGTCACTCATCACTACTCACCTTCCCTCATTGACCAGCTCGATGAAGGCCAGCCCGGCGTGCTTCTGTAAGGAGTTCTGCCACTCCTGGGAGCACAGCAGCATCACCAGCTCCACCACGGACGTGCTCTGTTTCAGCGTCACCAGGCCTGGTGAAAATGGTGAAATGGTATAAGATTTAACACCCCCTCTATCATCGCTATTCCAAAGATGACATGGAGGCGAGCCGTACAAGCGAAAATGGAAAAGGCGAGGACATCATGGAAAGAGCTAGAAAAGGATGCACAGGACAGGCTTCGCTGGGGAAATGTTGTTGATGGCCTATGCTCCACTGGGAGATAAAAAGGGCAAGAGAGAGATCAACGCTATTAAGTCATTTAAGAGGCATTTAACTTAACGTCCACCTCCGAAAGGACAGAGCCAAATGGGAAATTCAAGTAAAGTTCCTTTTCCAAGGATACAATGTTGAACCGAGATATGGCTCGAACCCCCAAACCCACAATCTTACGATAACGGGTCTGGTAGCCTAACTACTAGCACAACCAACACCATGCACCAGGCCTGGAGCATAAGAGAAAAACATTCCTTGCCCTTGTGTTTTGTTTTAGTGGTTCTTTCTAAACGTCACTTGAAACAAAAGAAGTTATATAAGTGCTGAAGATTAGAGCTGTTACAAGAGAGTAGCAAACACAAAGAGAAAGGAGGATAGAAAAGGACGGCAGATGTTAGATAAGAAAGAAGCAGTAAACCCACACCAGGGCACCCGCCAACCACCCACTAGCCCTTGTAAACCTGACAGCCCGTCACATAACACTTCCGCTTCAACATCATCATCATCATCATCATCATCATCATCATCATCATCATCATTGCCTTTCTCCCCCTGGTTCAGGGTACAGGCCACAAACAAAAACTTTCTACCTTTCCCTGTCCAGGGCTAGCCTCTTGATATTATTCTTGGACAGTGTTATTATTGAATGTTATTACCAATCCCAACATAGCTTACCTCCAATGAGAAACTCTTGATCTTATTCTGGGACAGTGTTATTGTTGATGTTGAGCAGAAGATTTTTTTTCCAAGACTTTTTCAAGAGTTTTCAAGACCAGATTTCTTTTTTCCAAGAAAAATAACGTGTCATTTCAGAAGAGATTTTTCGTACAGCATGTAAAAATGCATTATGGTACACTTCAGAATGCGTAAAGTCGAGGCTTTCCAAACTTTGAGGAAATAGTTTTACAATGGATCTAGTTCAAAATTTGTTTTTCCAAGAATTTTGCCAATTTCCCAAAATTCCAAGAACTTTCCATGTCTTGGAAAATAAAATAAAAATTCCATGACTTTTCCAGTTTTCCAAGACCCGTACGAACCCTGTGTTATTATCAATCCCAACATAGCTTACCTCCGATGAGGAGCTCCTGCCCGTGTGAGCCAATCAGCGTCTTGGAGAGGAACGGAGCAAAGTCAACAAAGACCTCCCTCAGGAGGGGGGCCACCGAGCCCAGGGCTCGCTCCAGCCGGTCGGTGAGGGTACCGCTGTCCACCGGGGCTGTGGGCAGGTTGTGGATGGCCGGGCTGATGCTCAGCTCCAGAGCCGCTGGCTTCTGGCCGTCCACCCCACTGCCCTGTTGATCTGTGTTCGAACACGAAGAAAGAGGAGACAGAAAGAACTTTAAAAAGTTTTAGCTTAGAGTTTTACGGCACTTGCAACACTGTAAGAACTATTTTCATTTTAATTAAAGAGTTTTGCGGCACTTTTCACAAAATTACGTCATACAAGTGCCGTTACAAGAGAGTTCAAAAAAAAAAAGAAAAAGGAGGGGAGATAAGGACTAGAGATGATGTTTGATAGAAAAGAAGGAGCAAACCACGCCAGGGCTCCCGCCAACCACCAAAGATTCTCACTTTGTATTTCCGACAAGCACAAAGGCATAGGAAATCCCTAGACATTTACACTAATATTTATCAGTGGAAAGTTGTCAAAAGAATTTGTTGCTGAATCAATAATAAATACATAGAATGAAAGATGTGTTCTGTCAGCTGTCACTACACAACCAAGTCACATCTGGTCAACAACGGAGAGCATTTCCGTGACCAGCTGTTTAGATGTATTCTGAAAAAAATTTTGAAATGTTCCACATTTTTGCCATTTCTTAATTTGTGGTATTGTTTGCACCTGCTCGAGAAACATTATATGCAATTTCAAATTCTAAATGTTAGAAAAAGCACCCCCAAAAAAAACGTAATAAGGTGGTATCATATAAAATATATAAAAATGTGCGTATAAAAGAATGAAAGAGTTTCTTCTCTCTTTTGAAAAAACTTTAGGATTCTGGGCTTTCGACAATTGAATAGCTTGTCAGTGGTTTATTAGAAGTACAATTATTTCATTACCAGTTGGCTTGTGAGACACAGAGATGGAAGAAATGGGCTGGCTGCTCTGTTTCCCTTCATCTTCTCCCTCTTCTCCACCAGCCGGAGTAGAGGCACCATCTTCAGCTTTTCCTTGAGGGAAGGAATCAAAGCAAAAGTTAGGACATACAAAACCCTCAAGTTCCCTGACCCATTAGATGCCATATGTGTCGCAACGTGGTGGCATCAGATGCTAGTCAAAATAATACAGTTGATGAAATATGTTGGGCAAATTTTGTTGATTTTTTTTTTGCTCAACATCCTTTATAACCATTTAAAAACATAGTCCTGTAGGAATTTAATAGAAAAACGTTGATAATATGCATTAAAACATAAATTTAGTTTTCAAGGACACCCAGGCTAGGCAGCCATTTTCTGGTTAATTTTACCTCTGACACCAGTCGACTGCCACCTCATTCAATTGCAAATGACTGATAGAAAAGACACACACATACACACATACATACCCACACAGACACACAAACACACACACATACACACACACAAAAATACACACACCCACAAACACACCCAAATACACACTCAAACACCCTCTC
>NW_004798872.1:11780-44495 GCF_000002075.1 Aplysia californica | reverse complement strand
CCACCCTCAAATGAACAAACAAAGTATTTTTATCTTCTGCTGTCTCTTACTGTCTTCGTCGTCTTTCTCATCGGTGAGGTCCTCGCTGGAGGGGCCCCCATCCATCTCCATCTTGTTCACGTGGGTCGAGTCTGTGTCTGCACACAAACAAGGGAAAGCAATTAGGCCCGAGTGCAAGAAAAGGGGAGGTAATTAATTTATCCTACAAGAGAAGTCCCTCCCTATTTGGTTTTGTATGAGAAAACCTTAACATAGTATAGTTTGGGTTTAGTTTTTTGTAAGAGTTTTATGGCATTTGCAATACAAGTAGTTTGTAGAAGTGCTGAAAATTAGAGGTGTTACTTGAGAGTGTAGGCCTAATACAAAGAAAAGAAGGAGAGATAAGGACGGTAGATGTTAGATAAGAAAGAGCAAAACATAAAAGAGCAACCACCAATCACCCACAGTTTAGTTTTTGTAAGAGTTTTATGGAACTTGCCATACAGATGGGCCATTTAAATGTCAAAGATTAGAGGTGGAACATTCAAAGAAAAGAAGGAGAAATAAGGAAGATAGTTATTTGATAGGAAAGAAGGAGCAAAATTAAATCACAAAAGAGCACCAGTAGCCAACTACAAACCTCACTGTGGGGGAGGTTGAAAGTTTCAACACATAAATTAGCATGTCACTATCCCTTATGTTTAAACAAGCCTGATAAATCCATTTTGTTATATATACAGTACGTCGAAACAAATCTAAAATCGACAGCAAAATAACTATGTTCTTTCATTTTCTTTTTAAACCACTAAATAAACAGAGTAGGCCACAGTATAGATCTATTTGAGCAGGCTTATAATACAGAGAAGTGCATCAATACAATGACAGTCATATAGTGAATGGAAAAAGCAAGATAGACAGGAATAGATACAGCCGCAAAAGTTTACATGAAACAAACCCAAAAAACTTGTCGAATTTGATATTTTATAACGCTACCAAGGGAAAAGAAATCCGTGGCCAAAACTCCCATTCCAATCAGCTAAAGTGTCTTACTTAGACCCTCTTTTTTAGTTTTAGTAAGAGTTTTACGGCACTTGCAACACAATAAGGTCATAAAAGTGCCGAAGATTACAGTCGTTACAAGAGAGTAACAAACACAAAAAAGGACGGGAGATAAAGACGATAGACGTTTGATAGGAAAGAAGAAGCAAGGAGCAATTAACTACACCAGACCACCCGCCAACCACCCACTTAGACCCTCTGAAGCTATCGTCAATGAAGAACAAATATTTAAAATCATGAAAACTATTCAGAAGGGTTGAGTGAGCAGTATGGCAGAGGGAATACTGATCCTGCACCTCACTGCTTAAGGACAATACACAGACAGTGGTCGGTCATTCATTGAAAACTAAGGCACAGGGATATTTTACTAGCAAAAACTCCAACCAAAAAAAAAGGGGGGGGGAAAGGGGAGGTAACTTCTTGGAGACAACAAAGCTGAAACGGGGAAGTGACAACAGATGTAAGATACATCAACCCGGAAAATTACAGCAAAGGAGTAGTTTAGTTTTAGTAAGAGTTTTACTGCATTTGCTACTAAATAAGATCACATAAGTACCCAAGATTAGAGGTGTTTTATGAGTGTAACAAAAACTAAAAAAGAAAGAGGGGAGATAAGGATGACAAGACGTTTGACAGGAAAGAAGGAGCAAGCCGCACCAGAGCTCCAGCCAACCACCCACACAGCTGTGTTATGAGACAACAGAGAAAGCACCAGAGGGAGGGGAAACACTGCTTACATGTACCAAAAACAACTGAAAGGTGAGACATTGGTAGGCAAGCATGCTGGGACAAATAATCTTATACAAATAACATATCAGACCTAAGTTGCCACAGGAAATAAAAAAAAAAAATAAACACATAATTAGTTGACAAGGCAAAACATGATTTTCTGGGACTTAAAAGATTTTAAAAAGTGTGTTTGAAAGACAAAGAAGCATATCGAAATATTGACAAACATAACTGGGGAACAGAGTAACTAAAAACAAACAAAAAAAACGTACGTTTTCCAAGGTTGAAAACTACCGTAAGACCAGTGCTTGTCAACTTGTTTATAGCCAGCAGAGCAAGCTTTTACCATCTGTAATAGGCTAAATTTTCCTCCCAGCCACCTATATCATCGGCCAGTACTAAGCCCAGAATTTTGATACTTTTTTCAAAAAGCTGTTTCTTAATCTGTGGTATAGGTTGCATGTACTCAAAAATTATTCTGTCAAAATTCAAATTGTCAAGAACTATTTTGCTTTAATTCAAATTCTAAATGTTGAAAAAAAACACCCAAAAAAACAACCACCTAAAGTGAGCATGATCGTTAAAAGAAAAAAAGTGTTTTAGTTTTAGTTTTAGTAAGACTTTTACGGCACTTGCAACACAATAAGGTCATATAAGTGCCGAAGATTAGAGGTTACAAGCGAGTAACAGACACAAAAAAGAACGAGGAGAGATAAGGATGATAGATGCTTGATAGGAAAGAAGGAGCAAACCACACCAGAGCACCCACCAACCACCCACGAAAAGAAAAAAAAGTGTTTTTTCTCTCTCTTGTAAAATTTTGCTTACTGGACTTACTACATTCAATCAGCTTGCCAGCAACATAAGCATTTCCAAGAAGGGTATTGAACAATGCCTGCCACTACCCCAGTTATCTCCACTGCCCACCAAAAATGCCAAATCGCAGACCACACAAGAGCACCCGTCAGCCACCCATAGGAATCATGATAGAGGCGAGAATGCATGTTGTAACATGTAGGACGATTCCCTACCCTCACTACACATTATAAGCTTTGAGAAAGGAAAGGCAACCACAAAGCAGTGAACATAAGAAGAACAAAAAACAGTGAACATAAGAAGAACAAAAAACAGTGAACATAAGAAGAACAAAAAACAGTGAACATAAGAAGAACAAAAAACAGTGAACATAAGAAGAACAAAAAACAGTGAACATAAGAAGAACAAAAAACAGTGAACATAAGAAGAACAAAAAACAGTGAACATAAGAAGAACAAAAAACAGTGAACATAAGAAGAACAAAAAACAGTGAACATAAGAAGAACAAAAAACAGTGAACATAAGAAGAACAAAAAACAGTGAACATAAGAAGAACAAAAAACAGCACAACAGAGAAAACAAAAAGCAGTTGAAACGACATGGTAATCTCTTCACATGGGATGACTGCTGACATTTAAAACATTCTAAACAGCATAATACTCATGATACAAAACAGAGAGGAGGAAGGGAGGGAGCGAGGGAGCGAGGGAGGGGGTATATTGTTAGGTATCAGACTGTTATCAGAACACACATATATATACTTGTGTAGCTTTTTTTCCCCCAAAGGTTGGGGGGGGGGGAGCTGCAAAACAATAAAATATAAGGAGAGACACAACAGGAAAAAAGAGGAACCATCCCAATGTGCTCTGTAGCCATCATCTTCTTGATAACTACACACACAGAGATACTATAGAACAAGCCAAACCAGGAGGGAACAAAGCGACTCAGCTCTATGCATCACCAATGAAAGCAGCAACATTATTTTTTTAAAATGTTTGGGTTAAAGAAAATCCACAAAGCATTAAAACAAAATTTCAGCTGCAGATGAGTCATAAGAACTACACAATAATGCCACACAAGTATTCTTTCAGACACTCTATAAATAAGAACAACAAATTAAAAGTTATCACATCAAAAAACACCAAAAGCTGTGAAAATAAAGACATAAAATGAATTTCGCCATTTAAAAAAAATTACAAAACCAAAATAAAACGAGTAGAAGCACCACTTTTCCATTCAAAAACGAAAATGGGACCAATCTAGAGCTGCCACTTTACTCTGGCAAAGGTTCTAGACATATCAAAATTCATCCAGAAAGACATGTTATCCATATGACAAATTCTCATTGGTAACGAGCTATTCAGACAAAATGTCAGATGTATTATTTCATTTATACATTCTTCAAACATCTATTATCAATATTATTAACGTGCTGAAAACAGCCAGTGTCGAAGACTTCAAAAACTTGCGAGGGTGGAAAATCCTTCCCCTTCCTAATAAAGTGTACCCAGACACATGTCCAGATAACTGATGCTTTCAAAATGTTTGTCACTTTCACAGCAGACAAAACATTTCCCAAATTCTTAGCTTTCCTTTTTTCCCCACACATCCACATCATTAACTTATCAGTTTGCATCGACCATGAAAAGTACATGTCTTGATGATTCTTACCCGCTTAGTTACAACAAAATTCACTAACCCCAAGGAAAAAAAAAGAAAATCCCTTTTATCAGAAAAGTGACACCTCTAACAAGGTAGCTATTTAACCAACACAAAAGAGGGGGGGAGGGGGAGGGGAGGTGAAAAGGAGGGCTGTGAGTGACACATGCAAATAAAAAAACATCGGGGGGGGGGGGGGGGGGAATGATGGGAGTGGAGCGTCAACTACGGGCAGAGGAGGTGAGCTGCCGCTGGGTACACAGAGCAACATCCCGACACGGACTCACTACCTGGGACTTGCGGTGGTGTGCTCTCCTCAGTGGTAGCGGCGGTCGTGGTGGTCGATGGAGGGGTGTCATCGCCAGGGTCTCTTCCTTCTCCTTCTTCTTTTCCTTCTTCTTCCTTCTTCACTACATCCTCACCATCTCCTGAGCCGCTGTTATCTTCCTCTTTTCCAGCAGCTTTTTCCTCAGCCGCCTCCCTCTCTTCTTTTTCTTCTTCCACAGCAACAGATTCTTCTCGCTTCTCTCCTTCCTCCTCCTCTTTTTTCTGATCCTCTTTCCCAACATTTTCATCGCTAGCGATTTCGGCCCTCTCTGATGCCTGTTTTTCCTCTTTATTGCTCGGCTTCTCTTCTTTGTCTTTCTCCACAGCACTTTCTTTAGCTGTAACGTTCTCATCTACTTTTTCACCAGTCTGACTCTCCGACTCGGGCACCTCTTGAATGACCTCATTTTCACCATTCGACTTTGTCGACTTAGACTTCTTATTCTCCACGTCTTCCCCGCCATTAGTGGCAGCTGCTGGCTTTTCTTTCTCTTTCAAGGTCTTTGTCTCGGTCTGCTTCGTGACAGTTCCCTCGCTCATCTTCCTGGGTGTGGCCTCACCGGAGGACTTAACGCCCACGCTGGCCACAGAGGAGGCGGAGCTACTGCTGTCAGGGAGGAGGGGCATGGCTGACGAGGTGATTTTCTGCCACGACGGGCCTCCTAATGATGAACAGGGCAAGCAAGCAAAAAATCCATTACCACGTTAACAGAAATTCTGGAAAAACGTGTGAATTTGGGCTGAGAACTGATGTCAAAACTCAAATCATTACAATGCAGCCTGCCAATAACAGTAAAAAAAGATTTTTTAAAATCCCCTGCTCCAAAAGCTTAGGCTCTAGGAAAACTTGTGAAACTGGACCTATAATAAAATAGCAATCACAATCGTGAGGAACACTTCAAAAGTCTTGAAAAACCTCGAACCCTGGTGCCCTACACCGTTCTGTACCTCTACTGAGTAATCAGCAGCAAGCCTGATGAATGAGGCAATTGAAAGTAAGACCCCAAACTTTTTTCTTGGCAAAAAAAAAGAACTTACCCTCATCACAGGACTCTGCACACATGTCAATATACACGAAGAAAAGAATAATAATAAAAAATAAAGTCGTTCACAAAACAAACAAAAAACTGTTGGACATGAACTGAACTCTTTCCCAGCATTATCAAAATAATTTTTTCTCCTACTAATACATGTAGAATAAAATTTAGAGCAGACTTTCATCATACCATGACGGATGACGCATTCATTAACATAAACATGTTTGGCACATTTTAGGAAACACATCATCGACTAATAAAATCAGATTGAAAAACTAATTTTCGCACCTGACTTAACTTCATCAACAAAAAATAAAACATCTTGATGCCATCTTTCTTCCTCAAATAAAACCATACCACAACAGCAGCAGGACACTGTCCAAGTACAGCAAAATAACGAAAATTTTCAGTCGTCAAAAATTTTTTAAAACACACATACAAAGGAGAATGACTATACAATCACTTAGAGACAGACTTCCATCACCATTCAATCACTTAGAGACTTTCAACACCATACAGCCATACAGCGACTTTCAATACCATAAAATCACCAGGAGACTTTCATCATCATATCCTAGAAACAAACTCTACAAAACCACTTCTAATATAGTGGAACCTGCTCTAAGGGCTACCTTTTCGGGACAATCACCTGTACAAACAACCACTTCCCACTTCCTCCATTGCATTTTTATCTCTTATCTATCTGTGGTGGCCGAATTTTGCTATTCAAAAGGCTTTTTAATGACTGCATCGATCGACAAGCGGTTTTCGCCTAAAGATTCTTTAAAATATTCTCCAAATCATGACGCCCTTCTTTTTTTCAGTTTTGAGACAGTTTTGCTGCAAAAAGCTAGATTTCTTTATTTCGCCGATCGCTTTTTTAGGCCGACGCTTCTGTCTCTGTAATATTAGAAAAGGAGGTTTCCGTTCACTAACCGTGCTCACTGTTTTGAGAGTACAGATCTAAACCTTCTAATTTTGCATCTCTCAAGATTTATGGCTCCATTCCAGTAGAATGTAAATATCACAAGTCAATGACTTTCGGCTGACGTTAATGCCCCGATCATTCCTTTTATCGAAAGGGGCGCCAGCTAGTTTATCATAATGACACTGCCCAAGACATCCACCTGTCAACAGCCACTTTTCTCATACTCTTTGGGTGGTCATCTTGGACAATTTTGATTGTATCAGTATTAAAAGATGACCTCTCATATACAAAACAATCTTCTTCTCGATACACTTAAGAAAACGAAGCGAGTATACAAAAAAAAAAAAGTACCAAATCAATAGGATATATAAAAACAAGTGCAGAAAGGTAAATATTCTTCCACCACAAGGTATTCAAGAAAATTTAATAAAGCCATGTATAATAAGTAGGGCCTGTCAAAACCTGTAGCAGGGCTCCAATAAAGCTTCTGCTCTTATTGTCACACTTTTCCATTCTACTACACTATACATATCATGACTTCAATACTCAAAAGTCATTTTGTTTTTGTTTGTTTTAGTAGAGGTTTTACGGCGCTCGCAACTTCATAAGGTCATATGAGCGCCAGAAGATTAGAGGTGTTACAAGAGAGTAACATACATAAAAAAGAAGGAGGGGAGATAAGGACGATAGATGTTTGATAGAAAAGAAAAAGCAAACCACACCAGAGCACCCGCCAACCACCCCACAAAGTCATTTTAGGCAACAGCAAAATATGGACAGATATAAACCTTGTTTTCTTTGGCGCACTTTAATTCTGGGCCATGGCACAGTAGCTAAATAAAAATGTTGAAGCTAAAGAGAGAAACTACCCACATAAAACTTTTTCCTTTTCCAAAACTGACTGCATAAGATTTTGGTAAAAACATCTGAGCAGAAAAAACACCCTTAACAATAGATGCCCACATCCAAAAATAATATTTTTTTTAAATATCATTATCATTATTATTCATTATCTATTGTTACTTTAAGCACTTTTTTATGGGGGGGGGGGGGGGGTGGAATTGAAAAGCAAGTTTTCCATTTGATATCCCAATAAAGCAACTATTTGCCTCACTCACTGAAACATTGTACAATCACAAACTCTCTACAAAACCACTACACAGAGGAGGTGGAGGAGGAGGAAAAATGCAGTTAATAATTTCATGCTTATCGTTATGGCAGTAGAAGTTTGAGAAAAAACCCATTAGGAGTCGGCGTTACAAATCTTAACTACAAGAGAGCATAACGAAAGAAGGAAAGCTCAAACCACACTTTGGAGTCACCACTGAGTCAAGGACCTGAAATTCCCACACAGTTATAGCAGGAAACAAGCAGTCAGATCTTACTACAGAGGTGTGAGGCAACGAAAGAGACGGTGCAACGGCAGCAAATTAGTAATTTTTCATTTCACCTAACCAAAAGCACTGTTATCATTTATTGTGTGATGTGATGCCGGCATATATCTCTACATAATCACCACTTTTCAGATGTGGAATGACAATTATTCATAATTTGAGCAGCCAACCTAACTATCAGTAATTTCTTATTTCACCTGAGAAAAAGCACTGTTATCATTTCTGAGATGTGAAGCCAGAAGACGGCATTCGTGATCCCTACAGAGTCATCACTTTTCGGATGAGGAATGAGCAACGTTCAAGAAATATGGATCTCTCTGTAAACACGTAGAGAATGCTCCATTTTGAGTGAGCTCGCTATAAATCAACACCAACCCTCCCAGTCATGTATATTTTCTGAAACTTTTATAATAAACCACGTATGAGCAAAAAGAATCTGCAATCACTCCAATATACGAGTATATGTGCAAATCTCAACAGATACTCAACTGAAGAGGTAGTTACAAAGAGATAGTTACTAAGGACCCACAAAGTACAATGGAAACATAAGTCTTAGAAATATTCTCCTCCGCAGATGCATTGATCATCATCAGACATTGAGGCATAAACTGTCATCATCATTATTATTACTACTATCATTATTACCATCGTTATTATTATTACTACTATTACAATTATTATAATAATAATTATTATTATTATTATTATCATTATTATTAATATTATTATCATTATTATTTTTATTACTATTATTATTAATATAATCATTATTATTGTTACCATTATATTATTACGGTTATTATTATTATTATTATTATCAATATTACTAATATCAATATCATCATAACATTGACACCATACATATTACCATTATTATTCTTATAATTATAATTATTATTATAATTATTATTATTATTACTATTACTATTACGAAAAGCCCATTGCACCTTCTCTATCTGTTCTCATTCTGAGGCCCATGCACCAGGAGAGCCACAAAGCGGCCACTACTACACACACACACACACGGTACACGTACCCGAGCCCTCCTTGCTGCCCGGCACCACCGCGGCGGTGGGCGTGGCCGCAGGGGATGGTGGTTCCAGGATGTCTCGGTACTTGGACACCATGAGCACCGAAGAGAAGTAGACAATGGCCAGGGCCAGGAACTGAGCTTGTTTCGTTTCTTCCTGAAAGAGGAGAAGAAAAAAAAACGAAAAAAAAACATATTTTCACCGTTAATTCTCTCTACATCTCAAACTGATACTCGTATTGATTTTTTTTCTTTATCTATTGAATTGATTTAGACATCTTATGGAAAGAGTGGTCCAAAAACCAGTTAGAACGTTTTAAAAAATAGAGCTTAATTAAAAAGAAATTTGTTCTTTTTTTTCAAATTAAGATAGGTAGAGAAATCTGGGAAAAGGTCCAAACTTATCAGAAGGTAAGAGAAACAGGAAGATTAACATTGAACACATCAAGCATCAAGGGCACAGTAAACCACCTCCCCCCCCGGCCCCCGCCCCCCCGCCCCCATCCCCCACCCCCAACAATATAATCCTGGATCATCTGATATTTCTGAAATTCCAGAAATTTCCAGGGAAAAAAAGTGAGTCCTCTTCAGCACTGACCACATCTCTGTACACCACAGCCCTCAGCCTGTTGATGTCCATGTCCTGCAGGAGTTTTTCAGGGTCCTTGATCGGAGTTGTCTGACCAGCCAAGTTTTCCACGATGTTCTGCAAGAGAAAGAGAGGGAGATTTGTGTCAAGATGCGGAGAAAGCAGGCGCTCCTCAATTTTTGGGTATGTAGAGTGATGGGTATTATCTTAAAGCTTGTTCATTCATTTATCTTTCAATGAAAAAATTACCCATTTATCTAATATAGAAGTCGAGATCATTGCAATTGAAGGCGGAAGGGTCGCCTGGTTTCAGAGATAAAATTAGCAAGAAAATGGAAAATGGTTGCCAAAGTTTGGTGACGTACATAGTTTGAGAATCCTTGGAAACTGAAAATGTACCTTTTGTGCCTTATATCAAAGTTTTTTCAATAGGATTCATACAGAATTGTGTTCTTAAATGGACAAACCAAGAAGGTTATATAAGTGCCAAAGATTAGAGGTGTTACAAGAGAGTAACAAACACAACAAAGAAGGAGAGATGAAAAGGACAATACATGTTTGATGGGAAAAAAGGGGCAAACCACAAACCACACCATAGCCCTCACCAACACCCCCCCCCCCCCCCCCCCCACAGACAAACAGGGAATAATATAACACGACAACAGAAGAGAGCTGACAGGTTTACAAAACCCCTCACAAGACCCTGGCTACCCTTACCTTGGCAGACGGATGAGATCCACCAATGAGGCTATGGATTGGGTCCACTCCGTTGATGGCTTTGCCAGCTCCCGGAGATGGGGGTTCCGACTGGCCTTGACCTTGGTACCGGTGACGACACTCCAGACAGTTGCGTACGGCAGATGTGCACACTGGGAAAACACAATGTTGTTTTTATTCTATGTAAGCGCCTTTTACGCCCTGATCAACACAATTTAGATAATTTAGGAGGTGGGCTTCTGACCCTGCCAGTCAGGATCAACCCAAGCTGGAAGAGATACAACATCCACACAGGAAGACCCAGATACTATGATAACAAATATCTTCCCATTCAGGAATCAAACTCAGGTCTCCTGCATGCAACAGTAAAGCACCAAACACTACACCACAAACATATGTAGGGTCAGTTCTTTTTCAAAACTGATGCTGAACACGTTCATTTGTATCCAAGGACAGCAGAGTCTGGGTGCTCATTTCTTCCAGCATTCTAAAGCAACTTATTACTCTTCACACATCATTTTCTGTTCTTGTTTAGCAGATATTCATTACACAAGGCCTATCACTGGTTTCCTTCTAAAACTTACAGAGAGTCAGAACCAGAACATGCCAAGCCTCAGACACCATCTCAGGATGCTAATTTTCTCTGGCATTTAAAAGTGACTTATGACACTTTATACATCATTTTGGGGATTCTTTTGGCAGATTCTCATCACCGTTTTATGTATAGAACTTACAGAGAGTTGGAACTTACCAAGCCTCAAACACTGCCTCCCGATCCTCATTTTCTTCAGCATTGAAAAAGTGACTTATAACACTTTGTCATCATTTTGGTGCTTCTTTACCAGATTTGTATCACTGCTTTCCCTCTGGAACTTATAGAGAGAGCCAGTACTCACCAAGCCTTAGACACTGTCTCAGGATGCCCCCAGAAGGCATATTCTTCTCGTTCTCCAGCTCAGCAAAGTTGGTGGAGCTGGCAAAGACGAGGATGTCAGTCATGTACATGATTCTCTGAAGGATCATCACCGCCTGCTCAATGCTCAGCCCTTGGTTGGGCTCCAGGATCTCAATCTCACCCTGAGCAAAAGGAATAAAATTAATAGAGAGACCCAAAGAAAATATTTTTAATGTACAAAATTAAAAGATTTGCTCTCCATTGTTGATTCCAACAGGATTCTTAATTTTATAAAGGCAACTGACATTAACTCTGAAATGTAGAAAACTGTTGTTTTAAAATGAAAATTGCTGTTTTAATTTTAAAAATCTTTCTAAAACTGTTTTATTACCATGAGTTGTTTAGCCTTCCCATAAAGTAAAACCAAACCACGCTGTGAACTGCTGTAAATGCAACCAACTTTTGTTCAGCGCGCTCATATGACCTTACGTAGTTGCGAGCAACGTAAAACTCTTACTAAAGAAACAGTCCTATTTCAAAGCATCACGTCACAGCTCCATCCCACCTTGAAAACACCTGTGCATCACGAAAGGGTTTAGCAGAAGCTAGTTCTACGATGCTGTGTGAGTAACCACATTATCCGCACAGCCTTCATTCAAAAAGAAATATCCTTTACCAGTTGACTGGTGTAAAGCATTACAAAATTACATTACAAAATGTAAAAAGAAACACAAAGCAGGGTAACCCTTCATTCAAGTACCCATTTCTACCCGTGGGCTCAAGAGCAATAAGGTTAAACTTACTAGCTTGAAGGAATATATTGGCTTTGAAAGGTAAACCTTGCTAACTTGAAGCAGTATCTTGGCTTTCACCAGCCTCACATATAACTTCAAAGCTGAAGCTGTACCAAAAAAAAACCCATAACTCTATTGGCCTTGACCTCGAGCCCACCCACACTTCTACAGATTGGATTTTTTGTCAAAATTTATGCGAGCCCAACAGCATAACCACTAGACTACCCATGCCAGAATTCAAGACTCACGTTTTGGGAGGTGGCTGCGGCAAGCAGAGGAAGTAGTCCCCCACAGGAAGTGATGAGGTTGTCGGCCAGCTGAGAGATCATGTGGGTCACGTTGACCACGTAGATGTGGTTTTCTCCGGAATTCACAAAGTCAATCACGCTCTTGGTGCTGTGGCTGCAGAGAACAAAGGAAGATTTTTAGTACATTGAAGCCCCCCTCCCCCCAAAAATTAAAATCTTTAAATCACACAGGCTACTTACTTCAATAACCAATCTTTTCCCAAAAATTTCAGTATATATTCTTTGCTGAATTACCAAGATAGATTTCTAAATAATTAATCCCTTCATAACATAGGTTTTTAAAAAACTTTTACTGCATCAAATTTTTGCTTGCCAGAACTGAGCAATTTTAATCATTTTGAAGTCCCTTTGAAAAAGAAAGATTGAAATGATTTAGAAAACAGATTTTCTTTATAGCAGATTTCAAATCTTTCTTAAGTTTTCCAGGAAAATTCCATTCCTATTGTAGAACAAGTATAAAATTCTGCATGGTGTATTTTAGAATGTGCATGTTAGAGGAGGATAGCATCTTGGCTCATTATGTTCCATGAACAATGTACAGCAGCTGCCTCAAAGGGGATAAAACTTGACTGCTGCTGGAAGAAAACAGTAGCTGCTTTTTAAAATGCTAGAACATAAATTAAGACTTTTGCGACTCAAACTACCATTCTTTCAATATATAGATAGACTTTACGACTTTTTGTGCAACTTAAAAAAAATTTAGTTAAAACTATTTGTGCTGTTTTTATGGAGACTTAAGAATTTACCATCAATATGAGACTGTAATTAACTCTACAAATACAAATACTTTATTTTTTAAAAAGTTTCCCATCTACAAGTTGCAAACAAGACTTTCTCACAAGATTTACCTCTTCCACACTTGAATATCAGTTTCCACAGCAAACAATAAGTCAGAAAGGAGCTTCTGGTGAAGGAAAGACCAACGGAACTCTGGAATGCGGAATGCTGGGGCCCGGGGGCCTGGACTGAAAATGTGACCCCCTCCTCTGCTGGCGTTGGATGGATGGCGTTGTAGTGAGGGCCCATCTTGGGCGGACGGGCCCGGAGGCTGGGACACAGACTTAGGCCTGGTGCCCCCGACTGGTTCACCTGGATTGGCATTTGGTCTGGGCCTGGAATTTTACAACAGGATACCATACATAACTGATGATACATCAGCAGTACAAGAAAAACATTGTTGGGGGAGGAAGACATTCAGTCATATCAGACAAATATTTTCCATACATAATTGATGTCTTGAGTTGATGAACGAATCTTATTTTAAAAATTTCTGGCGAAGGAAGACATTCACTTCAGTAGTATGAGACATATATTTTCCATACATAATTGATGTCCTGAGTTGATGAAGAAATCCCATTAAAAAATTGCTGGTGAAGGAAGACATTCAGTAGTATCAGAAAAATATTTTCAGACCCTCAAAAACGTGACTTATTCAAAAGGCTTGCTCTACTTTAAAACAAATAGCCGAGTTTAGGCTAAGATTTCAGTCATTCGAATCAATATAATCTCTAACACTTATCCCTTTGCGATTTATTGTCAATGGTACATCAAGAAAGGGAGAAACTTTCTTTTCATCTGTCCGGCTCCACAAAAACCTTTCGAGCAGACATATCTTATTTGCTATCTTTATGAGGATGTGCAAAAGTAAATACAAGGGATCGTAACTTTCAAACTCGAAAATGACATTTCCATATTTCTTTTAAATACTAAATCTGTATCACAATGTTTCCACCATGTATTCCAACTCATAATTCGTCCATCAATGTTTAACAATGGCCAATGCATCTGCAGAGGAGAATATTTCAAGAGCTAAATACCAGAAGTAAGGAAAAAGATGACTTGTGGCTTCTGCTATGATGGCCAATGAGACCAATTATGGCAGAGAAGAGTATCTAAACATATAAAATACACATCTGGAGTCCTTTGATGGCATGACTACAGATTAGGAAATGGAACTGAAAGAAGAACATTATAGAGAAATAGACTTTTTCATTGCAGTAAGATCTTGAACAAGGGACCTTTTGAATGACAGACAAACACCATACCTCTAGACCATAAGAGCCCCAATTGTAAATCAAAACAATGGGTGAAAAATCAGTGTCAAACATGTCGCTACCTCAAAATTACAAAGTTCTATCTGATATTTTGGGCCATTTTGAGTTACTAAGCCCATAAGGTCAGAAACCTAAATGTTCTATTTGCTCTGTAAAAATCGTAAGATTATAATTATTCAGAGTCGCTATCAAGTTATTCAAAGAATTGCATTCGAAAAAGCTCGACATGTGAAAATTAAATTTTTTAAATATCAAATTTCTCAAAACTAGGTGCTGAGCAGATAGAACTTTGTTCTAATTCTAGGGTAGCGATGTATCTGGGGCTCACAAGCCTGCAAGTAGGATTCCTTACCTGTCTGATGCAGTCTGTCCCTGATCTGAACTGCTCTCTAGTGCACTCGCATCCTCTCCTTCGCTCTTCTGTTCAGGCTCCGCCCCACTAGCACCCTCCGACTCCTCCCCTCCTGTGGCTTGCTCCGTCCCCTCGCTGCTCTCCTCTGTCTCAACGGTCTCATCCTCCTCTTCCTTTTTCTCCTGCTCATCCTCCTCCTCCTCTTCCTCCTTCTCGTCCTCTTCTTTCGTCTCACTCTTCTCCTCAGCAGCATCCTGTTTCTCCTCAATTTCTCCATCCTTCTTCTCATCTGAAAGGCTTTCTTCTTCTTTCTGTGCCTCTTGCTCTTCCTGTTTTCCTACTTCCGCCTCTTCATCTGTCTTCTCCTGTGAGGTAGCACTCTCCTCCTCAGCCTCGGCCTTCGCTTCCTTGACCTCCTCCTCCTTCTCTTCCTCCTTCTCCTTCCCCTCGGCAGCTTGGATCGCCTCGGCTTCAGTATCGGAAACCTCTGAGATCTTCACACTCGACTTGCGTGGGGAGGGAGCGGCGGCCGCCTGCTGCTGGCTCCCTATGCCGGAGATGGTGGAGATGGGCCTCTGCTGCTGCTCCTCGGGGTCTGACAAGTTGTCCGCTCGGTGCTGCTCAAACTGCTGGTACATCTTGGACATGTGAATCTTGAAGTCCTCATAGGCAACCTGCCACATACAAACCAGAACTTTATTATCACACAATCTTTGAGACAAGAGGAGAAAAACTAAAGTCAAACTAACTTGGTCTTGGTTATTCAAAAAAATTTGCCTCACAACAGATGCCGAGAGATCTGTGACCTGCTTTTTACACATATTCATCACAGTAAATACATCACTTTACTCAAGTCGTAACAGCTACTGATGAAATTAAAATGTCTAAATTACATCTCTAGACAACAACAATGACAAAAAAGGATCAGGGACCAGTACTGTTGTATCAAGTTTTTCCCCATATTAGGAAGCAAAGCAACAACAAAAAAACCTTTACTTTAGCACATTGATTGTAAGTGAAGGAGTTTGAAGAAATGAGCAAAAAAATACTATGAACTAATCACAGCTAACAAACAAAAAATCTCCCCGAAACCACATATACTGTAAGGAGGAGAGATAAGGACAATAGGAAAGAAGGAGCCAGAGCACCCACCAAACACACCCATTTATTACTTTTGACAAGAGGGAGAAGAGAAAAGGATGATGATGATGATGTTTGATAAGAGAGAAGAAGTACACCACATCACAGCATCCGCCAACCACCCACAATATTATGATCGAAAAAAGACGAATAACCTTGGAATGCAGAATAGCCAGAGTGTCTATCCACACTCTCCAGCCTCCAAACTCAAACTTGATGGCGTGGTGCAGCAGCATCTTGAAGAGGGCCATCACCATGTCCGTGATGCGTTGCTGCTCCGAGTTGCGAGGGTAGATGTAGGCCAGGGAGAACAGCCAATCTTGCCACACAGACATCTGGAGGACAGTTCTGGAAGATGGCACACAATAGTGGGTTATGAGTGATGGGTGGTGATGATGAGAGAAGAAAGAGATTATAATCATAAATGATGGGTGATGGTGACAGAAGAGATTATAATCCTCAATTATGATGGGTATTGGTGACAGAAGAAAGAGATTATAATCCTAAATGATAAGTGATAGTGACAGAAGAATGAGATTATAATCATAAATGATGGGTGAGGGAGACAGAAGAAAGAGGTTATTTATGATGGGTGATCATGACAGAAGAAAGAGACTATAATCATAAAAGATTGGGGATAGTGACAGAAGAATGAGATTACAAACATAAATGATGGGTGATGGAGACAGACGAAATAAATCATAAATGATGAGTGATACCGACAGAATAAAGAGATAAGAAATGATGGGTAAAGGTGACAAAAAAACGAGAATACGATCATAAATGATGGGATATGGCGACATGATGGGTAATGACAAAAGAAAAAACAAGTTATAAATGATGGGTGCGATGGCGAGAGAAGAAATAGATTACAAATGAGGCGTGATGGAGACAGAAGAGACTATAAAAGAGCAAAGCAACATACCTTCGGTTATCTTTATTGTTATTGCACAGAATGGTCAAATCGGAGAGGAAGATCTTCTTCACTTCAAGCACCTCAGCAGTGGGTTTGGACTGGCATATCATTGTGGCAACCACTTTCAGAATAGCTGCAGGGGAAAAAAGGAAATTAGACTAAATGCAACAACACTTATTTGATTAAAACAATTTTTGTTTCTTATAGTTTCAGGGTACAATAGGTACTATAGATTATGTGTTTCCTTTTTTTTTTTTGTTGAAGACTTTAGATATTAATGTGAAGACACGCACTTCCCTCAGTCGGGTACCTCTACCAGGACATTCACGCATATATCACAGAGAAATGTTAAAATTTTACAAATTCAGCAGTCAAGTGACAGGGAAAGAGTTTTCACAGACCCAAGAAAACAGACAGATAGGTTCACTGCCGACAAAGGCAGGAACACTATAGCAGCATTAAAAAAACCAAAAACCTTTCATCTGACTAAAGACAGTCAAAAACAAAAGTTCACATTGCTGACATCAAAGAGGCATATTGTTATTCATAGAGTGACTGATGACAGACGAAGCGTTAAGAAGAATTAAAAGTTAGTTTTAGTAGAGGTTTTACGGCACTCGCAACTGCATAAGGTCATATGAGCGCCAAGGGGTGGATGTCAACAGAGAAGTCCTTACAGGGAATCAGACTTACTCTACTCACCACTCTAGCTTCAACAGCACAAAGTCAGCTTCGACTATCAAGGCGCCCCGGAAATATCGGGTCACCAGAGTGTGACAATCATACAAAAGAAGTAGAGGAAAATGACGATGGTAAGGATTAGGAAAGAAAAAGCAGCAGTTCCCTGTTGTTGTTCAAGCAGTTATGAGCATGCCATTGTAGGATCAGACCATTTACAATTCTACTGTGCATTAGGACGAGAAATGCCCCCCCTTTGGGAATGGCCTAAAGACCCTTCAATCAGTGGCACCGCCCCGGGGGTGGAAGAATTAAACGTAAGCAAACCAAAGAGTAAAACTGCTATCAATGAATGAAGACAGTTGACACATATAGAAGAATAAAACAATAAGCAAAACAGAGAAAAACTGATAACAACAAAGTACTCACAAAAAAAGAAGCCTTCAACAGTACTAACCTGAGTTTTCAATGCGGAATGTGGACTCTGGTTCTGCTGATCTGACTTTGATGTTGTCCAGACCCATGCGCTCTGTGAGGATCTGTGAACAACAACCATATGTGTCACGACGTGGTGGAATCAGGCGCTCGTCATTATATGTGCATGTGGAATAATTAGTATCATCTTCAAACTTGTTCAATTGTCTTGCTATCGGTGAAAAAAAATGTTCATCTATCTTGACTAGAAGTCAAGATATTTGAGATTGAGGAAGGTGAGGTCGCCTGGTTTCAAAAGTAGAATTAGACAGAAAATGCATGTGGAGTAACTAGTATCATCATAAAACTTGTTCAGTTGTCTTGCTATCAGTGAAAAAAAATGTTCATCTATCTTGACTAGAAGTCAAGATATTTGAGATTGAGGAAGGTGAGGTCGCCTGGTTTCAAAAGTAGAATTAGACAGAAAATGCATGTGGAGTAACTAGTAACATCATAAAACTTGTTCAGTTGTCTTGCTATCGGTGAAAAAAATGCCCACCTATCTTGAATAGAAGTCAAGATATTTGAGATTGAAGAAGGTGAGGTCGCCTGCTTTCAAAGGTAGAATTAGCGAGAAAATGGCTGCCACAGTTTGGTCACTTCCATAGTTCGATAGTCCGTGGAAACTGAAAACTTACATTTTTTGTGCCTTTTATTAACATTTTTCAGTAAAACTCACCCAGAAATGTGGTCTTAATTGAACAACAATCTATTCTCTTCAACAATGGGAAGCCATTTTAGATACTTTTGACTGTTCTGTCTTTTACCTCAAACAAGGCATTGTAGGTGGCCATGGAGATGTTCTGAGTGTGAAGCATCAACCGCTCTGCCAGAAGGTTGAACAAGTTGTGTGGTGACATGGCATCCTGTTTCCTCCTGTAAAACACATAAAAGAAAATAATAACAATGATAAATAGCACTTCTATAGTGCAAATTCCCTCTTAACTGCAAGCTCTACAGGCGTTTTACAGTTTATATTATTACCCCAGCAGACCTGATAGCATTTTGAACTCAACTTCCTGGGAAGATACAGTGCAAGCAACCAATTTACAGGTGCTAAAACGCCAATATATGGACAAGATCTTTTACTGTCTATGGCCTGGTACCCATTCACATCTGGGTGAAGTGAAGTAAATAAAAAGTGGCAATTTAGATGTCTATTTCTTTTCATGGCCATGATGTTGCATGAAGAGTGAAAAACATATCCTTTAAAAATCCAACATCACAATTTCTTAACTAAAGATAGATGAAGCACTTAGAAGAATAAAAAGTAAACCTATTCACAAAATATAAGATACCTGGTTTATGGTTCGAGGACTTTTATAACTTGGTTATTGTATGAAATTTGTGTTTGAAATTTGATTGTATGATTTTATCATACCCATGCATTCAATTTTTCTTTCAGCATGTCTATCTTTAGCAATACAGAACCTAATCAGTTCTAGGAGACAAGTGATCTTCAGTTTCCCTGTATTGCTCTGCATATTTGTAGACTTGAAAATTCCCTGAACAAACTTTTGCAAAAAACTGTCTAAGCATGAGAAACTGTACCTGTAAGTACTTCTCATCAGGAAAAATCCCAGCAACCGCAGAGAGAGCAACCTTATGTCTTCGCTCTGAGAAGCCAACAGCTTGAAGATTGTTCTGCGTAAAGGGAAACAGTCCAATATCATAATCGTATTAAATAAGAATAATAGTAATAATAGCAATAATAATAATAATAATAATAAAATAATAATACTAATAATATTAATAATAATAATAATAATAAATGCTCATCTGTTAAGTAAACTCTTAAGTATAAGTAAAACCGAAGAAACAGAGGGGAAAAAGCACCCTCAAACCACCCATACAAATACAAGTCAAAGAGAGGATACAGGGGTAAAAGCACCCTCAAACCACCCATACAAATACAAGTCAAAGAGAGGATACAGAGGGGTAAAAGCACCCTCAAACCACCCCTGCAAATATAAGTCAAAGAGAGGAAACAGAGGGGGAAAATAGCACCCTCACTTTAGTTTCGTTAAGAGTTTTACGGCACTTGCAACACAGTAAGGTCAAATAAGTGCCGAAGATTAGAGGTGTTACAAGAGAGTAACAAACACAAAAAAAGGAGGGGAGCACAGGATGATAGATGTTTGATAGGAAAGAAAGAGCAAACCACACCAGAGCACCCGCCAACCACCCACAAGCACCCTCAGAACACCCCTACAAGTATAAGTAAAAGAGAGGAAACAGAGGGGGAAAAAAACCCCCCTGCAAAAATGGCAATTACCTCACACCGTTCTTTTGATCAAAGGCAGGCACCATGGAGGCCGGGTGCTCGGCCATGAGGTGAACCAGCAGCTCCAGCACATCCATCAGATTGTCGTCCTGAGAGAGAAGGAGAGAGAGAGAGAGAGAGAGAGTGAGTGTGAGAGAGAGAGTGAGTGTGTGAGAGATAGAGAGAGAGAGAGAGAGAGAGAGAGAGAGAGAGAGAGAGAGAGAGAGAGAAACAGAGAGAGAGAGAGAGAGAATGTTATATAGTTTTAGTAAGTATTTTATGGCACTTGCAACACAATACGGTCATACAAGTGCTGAAGATTAGATGTGTTACAAGAGAGTAACAAACACAAAAAAAGAGAGTAACAAACACAAAAAAAGAAGGAGGGGCGATAAAGACGATAGATGTTTGATAGGAAAGAAGAAGCAAACCACACCAGAGCACCCGCCAACCACCCACAGAGAGAGAGAGTGAGACAGCCACACAGATGATAAGATAAGATAGATAAGTTAATACTTTATTATCCCAGAGGGAAATTTTCCTTCACTGTACAGGACCGGAAAAACACATGCAAGTTGAGGTATACATAGAAATTTTAATCATATATTACTCTCATTAAAATTGAATATGAAAAGAGAAGTAAATCTGACAAAATGTACATATCACATCAGATACATGGAGCAGTAATATAAGATAAGTTAAACTAAGATAATAACAATAATAATATAGCTTTGTACCCATTCCCACCTGGGTGAAGGGAGGAAAATTTGCAGAGTTCCTTTCCCAAGGACACAACATTGGGTCCCTAACGGGACTCGAACCCATGACCTTACGGCTGCGAGTCTGAGAGCCTAACCGAACCAAACAAAACCAAACCGAACAGAATCGAATCTGCCAATGGGCACCACTTATAACATTAGAGAGTAGAAGAAGAGCATACCTCATGCAGTGTCGTCAGATAGTTGAGCATGGATTGCAGCTCATCCTCATGAATGCCGTGTCCCTTGATGATGAGTTCTTTCACATACAGCAGCATGAAGGAACGAAGCTTGACGATCTCATCCTGGGTAGGCCGAGGGCCATCTAAGAAAAGATCAAGTTTGAGGTTTGAGTAAAGTTAAGTTTTAGTTTCAGTAAGAGTTTTACAGCACTTGCAACAAACTAAAGTCATATAAGTGCCGAAGATTAGAGGTGTTACAAGGGAGTAACAAACACAAAAAAGGAGGGGAGATAAAGACGATAGATGTATTATAGGAAATAAGAAGCAAACCACACCAGAGCACCCGCCAACCACTCTCTTTGAGTAAAGAGAAGCACATCGAAACAATAATGGTCACTAATTTTTTTTTAAGTAAGACAGAAATAACAGAGGGAAAGTAACGAAGGAGGACCGACCATTGGCATCCTCCAACCACCTGCTAAGATGAGATTAAGTAAGATAAATCTCTATAGTCCAGACGCTGTGTGGCACAATGATGTGTGTTTCAACACACACATGCACGCGCGCGCACAACACACACACACACACACACACACACACACACACACACACACACACACACACACACACACACACACACACATGAAGCACACCCTCGCACCCGAGCTTGCACATCCAACAACAGACACAAGGAGGAGGAAAGGGAAAAACGAGGAAGAAGGAGGAAAAGTAAGGAGCAGGGGGGAGCAAAGGAGGAGGAAACGGAGAAGTAAGGAGGAGGAGGGAGTGAGGGAGAGAGGAATAGGAGGAACAGCAAAGGGAGAAATAAAGAGGAGGGAGGAAAAAAGAGAATGGAAAAGGAAGAGGAGTAGGAGAAAGAAGAAGATAGAGCACCCCCTGCAAAAAAAAAAAAATTTTAAAACCCCGAAGAAACAAAACAAAAAAAAAAACAAAAAATACCAGTTAGGGAGCACTTACCCAGAGCTTTGGGCTGGACACCGCTGCGGTCCAGAGGGCTGACCACCCAGTAGTAGTACTTGAGCGAGTGCATGGTCTGCAGCACAGCGCTAATGCGCCGGATGTTGTTGTAGATGCGCGCGTTGCTGATGAACTCGGTGGCCAGGTAACAGTACAGCTTGGTCTGCACCTGAACAAAACACAACAATTTTTCATTATGGTAAATGGTGAAATGGTGTGTGTTCAACACCCGTATCAACACTATTACGTTATTTAACCCTATCTGTCTGTTGTGTTTTACTATCATATCCATACGACTTGGGGAACTCTGTGCCACCCCTTTCCCTTTCCAAAGAGGAAATTTACTCGTTAATCCAATCTGTACACTTTGCATAGTAGACTGTCAAAATGATTTTTCGAGAAATACTGAAAGTTTCAAAGAGATCTTTGCACTAGAAGTATTCTAAAATGTGAAGAATGCAATCCCGGGGGTACAAAATGACACCAAAGCGTACGGATAGGGTTATGAGGTGGGACTTCAGAGTTAAACGTCCACCTCAAAAAGGGCAAAGCCAATTAAAGGGGAATTCGTGTAAAATGCCTTTCCCAAGGACACAACGTCAGACCAAGCTGAGGCTCTAACCCCCAAGCCCGCAATTTCACGATTACAAGTACAGCAGCCTAACCACAAGGCTACCGACATAACTAATTTAAACAGCATTTATATATCCTTTTGTATTGTTAGACGTCAAGAGGAGGTGCGATTTTCCGTCAAAGGTTAGCTGGGTGGCTTCTGTTGTTGACACGATATTCTATTGGAGGACCTCTTTAACGCCACCCAGCCAAGCTTTGCTTGGTCTGTCCCTGCCCTTGTATACTGACTCTTTTGAGTAGTAAACTCGTGCAGCTGGTTGATTTGGTGACATTCTCGTCGGATGACTGAACCACTTGATTCATTAATGTTCTGTGTCTTTCATAACCGGTTTTATCTTCCTGTTAAATCTTTTTGACAGTTTCGTTCCTTATGCAGTCTTTCTTACTAACATTTATCAATTTTCTGGGGCATTCCATCTCACAGCACTACATGAAAAAAATGCGGTCGGAACGAGAAAGAATCATCGAATGTTTCTTCAATGAACAAAAAAAAACTCTAGGACTATTGGTTAAACAGTAAGCTTTTCGTAAAATCTTCAGTAGTACCATTTAGCTTATTCCAGGGAAGCCAAGAATATTTTTGAGTGTTCTACAGTCTGCCGTGGTAAAAATCATTAACCATTATTAAATCATTACTACTAAATAAATTGTGATAATAATTGTACGTAAATGCAAGACTTCCTGAAACAGAACTGAGGAGCCCGTGTACTAACCTCCACCGACGTGTGCACCCAGAGCTGAGGGTTGAAGAGCACGTAGTCAAACAGGTGCTTGAGCAGCAAGCCGCCCGAGGGCAGCTCCACCAGGAACTCTGTCAGCTTGAGGAAGGCCTCCAGGACTGCTGGCGTGATGTGGTCTCGTGACGACTGGCAGGAGACAGGACAGAAACGAGATTGAGGGGGGGAGGAGGTGGGGTTTTCTCATTGTTACAAATATATTGCCTCTTAATACTTTACATTTACACAGCCAGCAGTACAAAATACCCCATCTGGTCACTCAGCCAGGAGAGTGACTGCAACGGATTTCTCAGGCCTGGCGCGCCGACCCAAACGGATAATCTTCACCGTCGAATTATTGCACCATGACCGCAAAGTGTTAAACCTCTCCATGTCTCAGTAAGAAACATTTTACTTGTTTCAATTTTCTTTCAGTAAGAGTGTAACAGCCTTTGCAACACAATAAGGTCATATAAGTGCCGAAGATTACAGGTGATACAAGAGAGTAACAAACACAAAAATAGAAGAAGGAGAGATAACAACAACAGATGTTAAGTTTTAGTCAGAATTTTACAGCACTTGCGACACAATAAGGTCATGAGAGTAACAAACACGAAAAAAGGAGGAGAGATAACGACAAAGATTTTCCAAATCCTAATTTTAAAAGAATCTAGAAAATGTTCCGTCTAGGTATATAATTTGTCCAATTTTCCATCTTGCCAGTCACATACCTTTTCCAACAAGAAGCTGATGACCAGGAAGCCTTTGTTCTGCACCATCTGCTGCTGGATAGCCGGAGAACACTCAATCAAGTCTCCCAGAAGGCCAATCAAGTTCGCACTGTTGGAAAAAAAAATGACAACTTAAAACACATATTATAGAAATACTGTTCATCAAAGCTGATGTCAGCGCATCTCGCTTGTATTAAAAATTTTTGAGTGAGGGAGAGGCAGACCTCAAGGGGAACAGATAGCCCGAAATATCTCCAACCAAACTCCAAGTGGCACTGTAAGCAGATAAACTTTGAGGTGGATCCTGTGCATGGACATGTACCATTTTTTTTTTTTTTAATTTAGTAAGAGGTTTACAGCACTTGCAACACAGTAAGGTCAAATAATTGCCGAAGATTAGAGGTGTTACAAGCTAGTAACTAACATAAAAAAGAAAGAAGAGAGATAAGGGATAATAGAGGTTTGATAGGAAAGAAGGAGCAAACCACATCAGAAGACCCACCCACCATGTACCATCTGCAATAATTCAAACCTTGTAGACAAATAGACTTGTATTTATAAATCTTATTTCATGAACTTGTCACTTCAAGACCTGAAAGCAAACTAGAAAACAAAAGAAATGTTACAGAAACTTGGCTCCCTCTTACCTCGTAAAAAGCACTTCATACACTTAACAAACATAAGCTACAACAATTACCAATAAACCTATAGAACACATGAACAAAGTTCCCCAAAGTTCCCCCCCCCCTTTTTTTTTTTGGTAGAGTTTTACAACACTTGCAGCTGCATAAGTTGCAATATGAGCACATATCCCTTTTTTGGGGTAATAGTTTTACAGCACTCGCAACTGCATAAGTTCAAATGGGCCCGCATTCTTCTTTTTTGGGGGGATACAAGTTTTACAGCACTCGCAGTAGCATTAGTTCATTTGAGCACGCATCCCTGAAGAGTGACAATAAACAGTTACCAAGTGGAGTAGTCCACTGCCATGGTTTTGTCAGGGCCGAGATCGACAGTCAGATCCAGCTGACCAAACAAGGGGAAGAGAATCTGAATGCCTCCCAGGGAATGTAGGGTACTGTGTATGGAGTGGGTGATGACAGCTTTCACATCCTGCAGAAAAAAAAAAAATCAAAATTAAACGATACTACATGCATATTTAAAAAACCCACAAAAATACCAGCTTTTTAACTCTTTCAGTGCATAAGGGATTTCACAATTTTACGCACCTTGGCGTGAAGAGAGTTATCTTAAAACAGTTATAATTCCATCAAGTATCGATGCATTTGTTGTGTGAGCACTCAAAACTCAGCCCTCTTCATCCCCCCCCCCCCCCCCCCCACACAAAAATCCCTTTTTCGTCTTCTTCCTCCTATAATTTCAATTCCATCCCCGCCTCCACAGGACATTTCCTCCTCCTCCTCCAGTCATTCCCTCTCCTTTCACACCTCCTCATCTCCCTTCTTCCTTTGCTCTTCATCTCCCGTCCTCCTTCTTATTCCTCATCTCCTTTCCTCCTCCTATCTCCTTTGCTCCTCATCTCTCTTCCTCCTCTTTTGACACCTCCTTATTTCCCAGCCTCCTCCTTGACACCTCCTCATCACCCTCCCCCTCCTTTGCTCCTCATCCCTTTACCTGACACATCATGGCGTGTGGTGAGTGCAGGAAGTAGGAAGGGTTTCCCTTGGGTGAGGACTCCAAACAGAGCTGGCTGTCACACGCTATGGGGTTGTACATGAACATGATAGTGCTCGTCAACTTGCCATCGTACAGTACCTGAAAGGGAAAAACGTACATTATGACTTCAGTAGTCATTTTTTTGTTACTTGAGTTTATTAACCCCACACTAGACGCATGCACATAGGTCATTTTGAAGATTGAGCACTCAAATTCTTGTAGTGATACAGAGGAAAAAAGGAAAGAAAGCTAATCAACACCAGTTGTTCGTTTGTTTGTTTGTTTGTTTGAGTAAAGAGAAGCACATTGACACAATAATGGTCATTAGGAGCTGGGAAAATGTAAAATAAGCAGACAGAGAAAACAGAGGGGAAAGTAAAGAAGTAGAATCTACCAGCGGCACCTTCCAACCACCCCCAAGCAGAGATGGTTTGCAAAAGAAGATATCATACTCAAACATCTCAGCACATCTAATCCAATATGTTCCGTCTAATGACAAAAGGGTTGTATCTTCTGCTGGAGACCAGCGGGCCTGCTGGTGCATTTATTAAAGACTCCTATCCTGCCCCATGTATTTATTAAAGACTCCTATCCTTCTTTTGTTTTTTTAGTTTGGTAAGAGTTTTACAGCATTGCCAACTAAATAAGGTCAAAATAGCACGCAGCTATCATCATTCTGTGCCTGTACGAAGACATATCGCAATTTCATGATTAAACGGTATTGATGGGAGCTACACCTTAAACACCTTAAAAGAAGAGGAAAATGTTACAATTATATGGACCAGCAATAATCAACTTGTCCCAGACCTCTTCAACCCAAATTAGTTGAGTCTTGAGCTGAGTTTTCATATATATTTCTTTTTTCCCCAGAACTAAAGACCATGATTGTAACAATTTTTAAAATATTGGGCATTTTCAACTGCATCCCATTTCTCAGTATCAAGCGGGGGGGAAAAATTTGGAAAAGAAAATGGAAGACTTTTCCTCACATACGTGTATCAAACTATATATTCCTGCCAGACTGCTATCTAACTTTCTTAGGCAACAAATCAAGTTGTCTTCAATTTAAAGACTGGACAATTATGGGAAGTGGCCGGTGGGTCTTCCTCCTTTCCTACACATCCTCTTTTTGTCTGTCTGCCATCACTCTATTTCCAAGCACAAAATAATATTATCACATGCCTCTCTAATTCACTAACTCAAATTCAAACAATTTAAGGCAGCTAAGGTGAACATATGGTGCACAAATGAAACCTTTAAAACTGACAGCGTCGTTGTGCTTGAGCAGAGTACAAATGACAAAGGTGATAATATCAGAAGAAGGATTAAATACAAAGCATGTTAGATAATAGAGAACACAAATGAATTTTGAACAGAAGAGCTGCAAGATTATTCACTATCAATTTTCCGGTTGAAGGCCTAGAACTCAGACGGCCGGTGGATCTGAAAAGTAATGATTAATTTCGCTTTTTCCGTGAAATAACAAGAAGGGATCATAATTACTAAAAGTAACCCCACTTTTCTCGGCACAAACAGCCCCCACCTTCTCCCTGACCTTTGTCTACACATAAGTCTCGGGTCTATGTGACATCTCAGATACATTTTCACTGAGCAACCTTTCATCAGAGGTGCCAAATGGCTATGAAAAAAACCTGGAACTTTTCGAACAGCATGTAAACATGCACAGGGAGACTCAAAATCTATGGATCATGTTAATTATTGCATCTTGTGTCAAGACATTTTTTCATATCGATTGCAATATGTCATGAACAAAGAAATTACAAAGAAAATAAATGAATAAGCAGGAGAATGTGATATTACAAACTCCAGACAATTTCAGAAATCTGTATTTCCTGATTTTCAGTGAAAAATCAGCACCTCTGTATTATAACTGAATCATGCTAACATCATGAAAGATAGATGACAACGTAACAATATTTGATTTTTGTAAATCACAGACTTTCTTAAAATCCTACTGGAAACAAAACAAACAATAATGGCTTGTTTCAAAGTTCATCTCGCATCCAAGCAAACCAGAGCAGTTGTGGAATTAGTGAAGCAACACTGGACTCCCAAAGCAACACACAATAACCAATAGGGTTATCCAATATAAGATACATTCAATGTGTGTTAGTCTACGCTATAAGTTTTAAAAAGCCATTAGAATTTTTAAGCAATAACCCTCTTCACCTGGAGAAGAAAATAAATGATCAAATTTAGGAGACCAATTAACACACATCAAGACAATGGCCAGAAGATTGATATAAAACATTGAAAGGTAACCATGAGTCAAGGATTCTTGGGTAACATTTATACACAGGTACCTTGCATCATAGTCATAACAACTACACCATCGAAAAAAACAACAACTGAAAGTCCCAGCTGCAACATTTTAACTGTCTGAAGTTGGTCCCAATTTGCTTTCTAAATTAAGAGTTATCTACAAAATTACTATAAGACTCAATTATCACAAGGTCAAAACAATAGCTTAAGAAATAGAGAGCTTTCGAAGCAGACAGGTTGACTCCACAAAAAAATATAAGCAGAATCAGCAGAGACTGAAAATTAACACTCATCAAGAATTCAGTTCTGGCGAGAAAAGCTGGTAAAGGATCGGTTAAAAGTCTCAAATAACGTGAAACAGTCTGGAGAGAGAGAGAGAGAGAGAGAGAGAGAGCACTTTCACCAAACAGTAAAGGAAGAATAGCCATGACGTGTAATAAAAAAAACAAAATGTATAGGAGAGGCAGAAGCAGGATATTTTGTTACATTGTGTTTTACAACTAATCAAATCAATACGAGTTTAACCACCAAATTCATACAATAATGCAGTTCATTCCATAACTGCATGAAATAACTCATATCAATGCAAATAGCTTACGAAAATAAGTCAACCAGGAAGCCTCTGATTTACATGGCTCATGATTTACTGGACAAAAGCCTTCTCTTGAATTGCAATACTTTGTCACAATCCATTTTTGTCTGTTTGAGTAATGTTTGTTTTAGTAGAGTATTTATGGCGCTCGCAACTGCATAAGATCATATGAGCGCCAACTGTTTGAGTAAAGAGAAGCACATTGACACAATAATGGTCACTTTAGTGCTGGGAAAAAGTAAGACAGACAGACAGACAGACAGACAAACAGACAGACAGACAGACAAACAGAAATGACAGAGGAAAAGTTCCGAAGTAGTACTTACCAGCGGCACCCTCTATACACCCACTTTACGACAGATAACATAATGAAACAACAAAATACACACAGCACTTAAAGCTAAGGATATATTATAAGGGCTCCATACAACATGGGGAGAAGGGGGTGAACAAAGCATAATTCAAGGTCTAAAAAAAGTACACAGGCACTAGCACGATGAAATCTGTTCTTTATCAAACTATCTTAATTTTCAACAAGTCTCTGAAAATTATCTACATTCTCTTTTAACCGGACTAGATATATATTTGTCTCTTAACATTCAATGCCACATCATTTCCCATGCAGGAGAACATGCCAGTGAACTTTTTAGTGAAGAAAAATCTATTTCAAAAATATAGAAATAAATAATGGAGAGTCAATGGGTAGGAGACATTACCTGAGCAAATCCTATTAGTACCGGAGGTTTGTTTGTTTGCTTGTTCGTCTGTTTGTTTGTTTTAGTAAGTAGAAACACATCTATACAATAACAGTCATCTAGTGCTGGAAAAAGGCCAGACAGACAAACTGAAAGTTAAACTAGGAAAAAACAAAGAACTCTTCAACGATTCCCATAAGCAGCAGTAAAAACACTGAGCATAAAACTCTTTTCCCCTTCAGTGTGACAATATCCAAATACTTCCAAAAGACAAGTTTTTGTTTTAGTAAAAGTTTTACGGCACTTGTAACACAATAAGGTCATTTAAGTGTCGAAGATTAGAGGTGTTACAAGAGAGTAACAAACACAAAAAAAGGAGGAGGAGAGAGAAAGGCGATAGCTTTTGATAGGAAAGAAGGAGCAAACCATACCAGAGCACCCGCCAACTACCCACATAAGACAAGTGTACATTAAACGGATTCTATAGTACAAAGACTCTTCTGGTCGAGAGGAACTGTATCCTGATCTCTGATTAAATTATGTCAACTGCTTTCATTTCAAACTTTCCTCTCCTCCCCCTTCCCCTGTGACACTGCCTGAAAGCAAGGACCCTACAAAGTAGGAAATATGTTCACAAAGGTAAAAATTAGTCGCACTGCAGATTGAGGAACCAGCAGTCCACTACCCCTGCTGAGATTTATTAGGGGAATGCACAGACGAAAGACTGTGGTTCCTTAACTTACTTCAGCAACAGGTAAAAGACAGCCCAGCCCATGAAAAGAACAGAACTCATCTAAGAAGGAAAGTCATAACTTCATCTATTAACCTACATTGTCCAGTATTATCATCGAGCATCAGGAGATATATACCACAGAATACAAACAGTCAACAAATCATTCCCTCTCATGCAAACATTTCTCGGAGAACACAAAAACTGCACTCGTGCGCAAAACATTTTGACATGTTTGTTTTAGTAGGAGTTTTACAGCATTTGCAACAAACTTAGGTCGTATAACTGCTGAAGATTAGAGATGTTACAAGAGAGTAACACACACAAAAAAAGAGGAGGGGAGACAAGGACGATAGATGTTTGATAGCAAAGAAGAAGCAAACCTCACCAGAGCATCCGCCAACTTCCATAGACATTTTGACAAACTTTAAGTCAAACCATGCAAATGCCTGTTGTGACACCACACACGTATATATATACAAACAGCAACACCTCCCACAAAAAGCAAAACACCACCACAAGTAAAGGGGGGAAAAAGTAACCACCCTCATCCCCCCTCAAAAAAAAATAATTTTTTTTTAAATAAAAAAAATAAAGAAGCCTTGGGTGACACCGACAAACAGAACAACATTTTTTAGTTCCCATAATAGGTTGAAAGGAAATAAGGGACTCCTTTGGTACCTACTTTTCCTCAATTGGGAAACTTGGGTATGTGATAAAAGAAATCTACACGATGCTGACACAAGAGGATTAGTAAATTTGTGAGCAGTTACTAGGTGAAAACACTGCCTCCTGCTTTTATTATTACCTGGGTAACATCAAGCATCCATAAACTCCATAAAGTTCTCTCCTCTGTTTCCATCTAAACATTTAGAAGACAAAATGACACGCTGAAGAGCAGCTCCCCAAGCACACAGAGAAACAATAAATGTCTTCATTCAACAAAACTATCATGTTTGAGAAAATTTAGTTCCTTCCATTTTTTAACACAATTGATCTTAATAGGAAGTTGTAGACCATTTTGATTTTGCTGATAAAAACAAGCAAGCACATGCAAAATACACTTTACAATGTTTCCATGAAACCATACAACTGAACAAAAAAATACCAGGCAAATGCCTTTCTAACAATCAACAACCACCAATTTGAACATCAACATCCAAAGGGAAAATTTTCAATAAAAATTAGATACAAAGCAAAACTTCCCCAAAACAAAGGTGAAGAAATTTCCCAGACCTTTAACACAATAAGCGAAATCCATAAGGCTATAAACCACCAAAAAAATGACCATACCAAGGAGCAAGCATAGGTAAGTATAATAAAACTCCCTCAAGGAAGTAAAATAACCAATGCTATTTTGATAAGTGTACAAAAAAATTAAAAACAAACAAAAAACAAAACAACAAAAAACAAAAAGATGAATATCAAATCTGCCTGTTCTCTCTATCAAACAACAAACGTGCAAAAACACATTAAAAAAACATTCTAAAATTCAACGAAATATACCCTTTCATGAGCGTCAGAAATCAAGTTTAGGCTTTCATTTTCAAATCGGAATTGGCTCTGAAAGAAGGAATAAGACAAACAGAAAGGTATATAGATTATTTCATACCAACAAATTTTAAATGGGCGTGTGGGTGGGTGGGCCATAAACCCGTTACACAGACTTTCAAATCACGGCATGAAAACAGGTCTGTCATATTAGCATTATAAGGAGGCATGTCAAAGTCAACAAAGCAATGAACATCAATAGTAACATTATGAGTGTACACAAAATGGTTGGCAGAAGGTTACATATTGATGAGGTTTATGAAAAGAAGCTCTATTATGTTAAACTCTCACAAGACTTAACTGTTTAAAATACTTTCTTCTCATATTCTAAAAGTGTTTCCTGCCAGCTGATTCTGTTGATTTTAGTAGGGTAGCGAAAGAGAAAATAGATACTATTTCTGCAACATTGCAGTATGCGTTACTTTATGGTGAAATCAGGCACCTGTCAAATAAGGAAATCAAAGAAACCAACACTATTCCGCACTTTGAAGAAGTTTATCACTTCTTTTTTTTTCTGGCTCGAAACCTTTCATGTTCATTTAAAAAACATTTATGTGTGGATTTTACAGAAAAACGATAGTGAAAGGCACGAGAAATGAGAAATATAAAATTGCAGTTGCCAAGGACATTCAAACTTAGTAAGTCACCAAACATTGGCGGCCATTTCCTCATAAATTTTACCTCTCACATCAGGCGATCCAAACTCCTTTAATCGCGACTTTCATTCACGATATATGGGTGCTTTTTCAATCAAAAACAAAACAAACAAGCAGGTTTTCGGATTATACCAATAACTTCACATTCCTAAAAATTGACAAGTGCATGATTCCACCATGCCATGATACATACAATTGAAAAGATAGGACCAACATGTTTAAACATGACTAACGCATCAAACCAACAAAATTACAGAATAATTATGCAGCAACATAATCAGAAACAAATTTAAAAACAGCTGGGGAAGAAGCTCCATAATAGCCAACCTCTAAAAGAACTGTAATAAAAAATTAACTCAAACCCAGACACAGGTCAAATTTTATAATTTAAAAAA
>NW_004798872.1:8784-9878 GCF_000002075.1 Aplysia californica | reverse complement strand
TCTCTCTCTCTCTCTCTCTCTCTCTCTCTCATTGTGTGCTATCCCCATCCTCACCTGTCTGGGCTGGAACTCATACTTGACACAGTGCTGAAAGCCTTTCCCTTTGACCTTCATAGAAGTGATGATGAGAGAACCGCCCACAAAATGAGCAGAGTAGCCAATTCCTTTGCTGGTTCTGAAACTGCACAGATGAAAAAGAACACCAAATAAAAAATCATTTAAAGCTCAAAGGTAAAAGGTAATTCTGCCCCAGGAAAGAACGAAAAATTTCAAATCTTAGTGAGAATTTAATGGCACTTGCAACAAAATAAGGTCATATAAGTGCCGAAGATTAGAGGCATTACAAGAGAGCGACAAACACAAAAAAAAAAAGAAAGAGGAGAGAGAAAAGGGCCATAATATGTTTGATAGGAAAGAAGGAGCAAACCACACCAGAGCAGCCACCACCCTCGTGCAATTTACAATCTAAGAGGTGTAAGTATTCGTTAGAGCACAAAATAAACTTATTGTCATGAATTACCAGCATGCGATGATTAAGTTTTTGCCCCACAGAGCAGCATGGCTATGCTTGGACGAACCTACTTATTATTAGTAACCCAATCAGAGCATGTGCTATTGTCCTCAGACAATTCACTACCTCAGAATTACAAAGCTGTATCTGCTCAGTACCTAGTTTTGAGATATGACATTTTAAAAAATTTGAGTTTCACAATATTTCAAGCTTTTTTTAAAAATACAGTTCTTTGAATATCTTGATAACCACTGAGAATAATCTTACAATTTTGATGTAGCAGTTAGTGCATTTGATTTCTGACATCATGGTCTTAGTAATTCAAAATGGCCAAAAATAACAGATTGAACTTTGTATTCTGAGGCAGTAATGCTTGACAATGGGCTGATTTGGGGCACCTAAAAAAAAAATTACACTATTCAAATGCATGTCTCTGATTTGTGCACAAAAATTCAAAATGTGCTGCATCACTGTCTTTAGAGTTTGAGTGAAGAGAAGCACAGCAACAGAATAACGGCCATTTAGTGTTTAATAAAAGTAAGTGTGTGTGTGTGTTCATGTGTGTGTGTGTGTGCGTGTGTGC
>NW_004798872.1:5984-7113 GCF_000002075.1 Aplysia californica | reverse complement strand
CGATGCCATGGAATCGGGCGCTCTTCAATTTTTTGAAATATGGAGTTATTAGTATCATCTTAAAGGTTTTTCATAGGTCTTGCTTTCCATGAAAAAATACCGATTTATCTTGAATAGAAGTCGAAATATTCGCGATTGAAGGAGGTGAGGTCGCCTGGTTGCAGAAGCAAAATTAGAGAGAAAATGGCTGCCAAAGATTGGCAACTTCCATAGCTCAAGAGTCCTTGGAAACTGCAAATTAACATTTTCCATGCCTTTAATCAACGTTTTTCCACTAAATCCACACATAAATGGGTTTTTTAATGGACCTACAAGGTGTTGAGCCCCCCTCTAAAAATAGAATAAAATTTCCTAACTGGCCAAAAAAGGCAGATTTCAATTTTATGATTTTGACGAGCACCTGATGTCACAACGATGCCTCACATATATATTTAGCAACTTTACAAAATACTAAGTACAGTCAAATCCGGTCTTACGCTGGATATAAGGAAACACACCAACAACTTCCGGGTTCATTTGAACTCACAAATAATGTCTTTTTTTTCTTTGCAAACGTCTGTTTAAGATATACCACAGGGAGGTATTTTCATCTTAAATACTCATCTTCAAACAGAAAAGGTCAACTGAGATTAACATTTCAGCTCACCTGATAACTCAGACAGATCAATAAAATCTAGCTTAGCGTGCCATGCAAAACAAAATAAAACAAAAAAAACCTTAGTCCACTACCCTTTCCCTTCCATACAACAAATCATGTCCTTATTATTGGAATCGAATAAACCATGAAGCCTTTCATTCATTAACCTCAATTTCACAATTAAAAGAGGTATAATTTAGTTTACATCATTTGCGCAATTCGATTTCCATGCAAAATGTGTACCTGTATCAGAATAAATGGAGGTCATGCTTTCTGTACTGTAGTTTCATTGAATTAACTTATTCTTGATAAATCTATTTTTTTAACCCCCCCTCCCCCCAAAAAAATCCCAAACGTTTTTGAGTGTTTTATTATTACCCCATTCTGTACTGGCTCAACAACATTTCCTCCCTTTCTTTATCTTGGATTTATTATATTATTGCCCCAAACCTGTACAGATACCCCCCCCCCCCCCCTTTTTTCCCTCCTTCC
>NW_004798872.1:2889-5450 GCF_000002075.1 Aplysia californica | reverse complement strand
TGAAGACTTACAGTGGGGGTTGGGGGTGGGGGTGGGGTATGGGTGGGGGAGCGATGGATTTATAACTGACCAACTCACCCAGACACCCTGCTTGGCTTTCATCAAGGCCACCATGCTCTTCAGCTCCTTCACCGTGATGCTGTAGCTGGCCAGGACACCCAGCATGTCGATAATGAGGTCTGTTGCACATAGAAGGATAGGAGTTTTTCTTTTAGGTTTTACAAAGAGTTTTACGGAATTTGCAACACAGTTAGGTCGTATAAGTGCTGAAGATTAGAGGTGTTACTTGAGAGGAGTGTATAAAGAGGAGAAGGGGGAGAGATACGGATGTTAGAGATGTCTCTTGTTAAGAAAGGAGGAGCAAAACCACTCCACAGCACCAGCCAACCACCCACGAACAAAGAATTACAGGGAAAAGTTACCTAGGCATTGAAGTCACACATACAGACACACACATACATACACATGCATACACACACACACACACACACACACACACACACACACACACACACACACACACTGCACAAACACAAGAACAAACGCACACACAACAAATTATAAGCCAGAAAGGATGAAAAAATAGCTTTCACCTGAAGATAGTGGAACTATAACACCGTTCAACATTATACAGAAAGACGTTCAGCTCCTCACAAATTTTTAATATCTTAACTCCTGACTAAGTGCTGACATTACTACTGAGGTACACCTTAGCAAGTAGGGGAAGGACATGAGCTGTGATCAAGCTTTTCTAAATCTGCAATATTGCTAGAGTTGGGGAACTTTTTCAAAATATAATTTTATAAATTTAGATTCGTTGAAATTGCGAATATATGTTGTTCACATCAACAAACCCTCTCAAGCAATTGTGAAACAGGAAAGAAAATCGATTTGAACAGAAACGTATATTATACTTGTATAAAGGGAAACATGCAAGCTTGTACCAAGTACTTTAAAGCAATTAAGAAGCTGGGGAATTCTTTAAAATAGCACAAAATAACTGCATATTTCATTTTCAAATTTAAAAAAACACTTTTGATCAACTAGTTTTTAGCCAGTGGGTAAAACAATCGCATGAGAAGTAAGGCATGCACACATACTCAAACCAAGATGTAGAACATATTATTATTTCTCGGACTGACATTATTGATTATCTGTTGTACGGAAGCTGGGGCTTTTTTTTGTTTGTCTCAGTAATGAAAAGTAAATCCCACAAAATGGTCACTAGTGCTGGGGAAAGAAAAGGTAAGACAAGCAGACAGAAACAACAGAGGGAACGTAAAGAAGTAGGACCTACCAGTGGCGCCCTCCAACCACTCGCAAAAGTCGTTGGAAAGCTGGGATTTCCTTACAACCAACACACTAACCATTAACTTTCTAATAAGTTGGGGGGGGGGGGTTAATGTATGTGTTTTTGCGCCCCCATCGACTGAATATATTTTTAGATATTGTGTCCCTCTCAGATCGGGTCGTCCTGACAAGTAGAGTAGGAAGCCCCCTTTCTAAACGATTCAAATTGCGTCGATTGGAATGTAGAAACACCCGAGTTTTAAAAAATGTACACTGTTTAAATCATTCAAATGTAAAACAATAATTCCAGAATACAACAAAACAAATTTCATAAACAATGAAGTCACCATACGCCATCATCTTTATTACATTAAACATCTTTAGCCACTCTTCCTTAAACACAGGCATGCACACACATAACGCATACATACCATACAAACACACATACACACACAAGCAAACAATCAACACATAATAGTGCAGATACTGACACAGACGACGACTTCAAAACTCACCATTATCACTTCGTGAGTCTTCAATAACTACTCAAATAGATCTTTTTTCTTCCTGACATAGACTAATAAATATTAAAACTGACGGTCATTGTCCAAGAAAACAACAAAATCTGGATACAAATAAGTGAACAGCTCGGGGGCTTTAAGAAAAGCCACTTTGCCTTCCTCTCACCTCTTGCCAGTTCTTAAAATAATAATAATAATAATAATAATAATAATAATAATAATAATAATAATAATAATAATAATAATAGACACCACTTGTACAGCGCAAACTCCTACTCAACAGCAAGCTCTATGCGCTTTACAACCTATACTATGACCCCAGCAGACCTATAAACATTACTATTATGTAACCAACGAAAAGCCATAGTAAAGCACAGCATGCATGAGCCGAAACAAAAAGAAGCAATACCCTCAGCAAGTATCTCAACGATCACACTTCAGCAAGACGCATGACGGAATTAACATAAGAACTGTTTAGGTGGGGTTTTGTGTTGTTGTTGTTTTTTTCAAACTAACAAAACAGGGCTCTGGGGACGAAAAAAATAACACACCCCAAAGAGCAGGCAAAAAGAGATATTTAAAAACAGGAAACAAGTAACAACCATGCCAGTAGCAAGCAAAAAAAAAAAAAGAAAAAGAAAAAAACCAGACCGCACTCGACCATGTCGAAAATATTCCCCATTCTCGAGACTTTGTGGACTCAACCATTGAAACAAATTACCACATCAAAATCAGCCATAGAGGTTATAC
>NW_004798872.1:1266-2463 GCF_000002075.1 Aplysia californica | reverse complement strand
AGGATGAAGGCCTATACGTTCTCTGATCGTCTAGATGAAGGCAGACCAGCACAGAGACGGTGATACACAGTGCTAACGAACAAGCAATGCAGGCACAGATTTTTTTTTCAGTTTCGGTTATAGACTTTTAGGGCAATTACAACACAAAAAGGTCATATAAGTGCCGAAGATTAGAGGTGTTACAAGAGAATAACAAACGCAAATAAGGAGGAAAGATAGGGACAATATAATACCGATGTTTGACAGGATAGAAGGAGTAACCCACACCAGAGCACCCGCCAACGCAGGCACAGAAAAAGCAGAGGCTCCCAAGAACCCGCTGTTTTTTGCACCTTTGGTTGTCTGTTAGTTCGCTCATCTGACTGCCTGATAGTTTGATTCTGAGGTATCTTTTTGTTTTTGTTTTAGTAAGTGTTTTATGGCACTTACAACACAATAAGGTCATATAAGTGCCGAAGATTAGATGTGTTACAAGAGAGTAACAAACACACAAAAAAAGAAGGAGGGGAGATAAAACGATAGATGTTTGATAGGAAAGAAGAAGCAAACCACACCACAGCACTCGCCAACTAACCAGTAAGGTTTCCTTACACCCTGACACAATCTAGCACCACAGTTAGATCATAATATAAGTGTCGAAGATAAGAGTAGTTACAGAAGAATAAAAAAAAAAATAAAAAAGGAGGAGGAGAGATAAGGACGATAGATGTTTGATGGGAAAGAAGGAGCCAACCGCACCAGAGCACCCACCAAGCACCCACACAAGAGGGACATAGATAGTAAACGACACCGCAGCCGTCTGGGACGGTGTACCCACTTTCATCCCACATCTTCGTTTCACAACCCGCTTCCATCCCACATAATTATTCGCTTCACTACCCGTTTTCGCGTCCGACGTATTCGTTTCACTTTCACTGCCCATTTTCGCCCCACATCTTCGTTTCAGTAGTTTCACTACCTGTTTTCATCACATATCTTCGTTTCATTACCCGTTTTCAACCCACTTTCATCAGCTAGATCTAGGACATTACCCGTTTTCAACCCACTTTCATCAGCTAGATCTAGGACATTACCCGTTTTCAACCCACTTTCATCAGCTAGATCTAGAACATTACCCGTTTTCAACCCACTTTCATCAGCTAGATCTAGAACATTACCCGTTTTCAACCCACTTTCATCAGCTAGATCTAGAACATT
>NW_004798872.1:0-949 GCF_000002075.1 Aplysia californica | reverse complement strand
CCCGTACCCGTTTTCGACCAACAGTTTCGTTTGTAATCTGTACTTTTAATCTGCCAAAAACGAAACAAGACGTCTGCTGTATTATTGCTTCTGTGCGCAATGTTGAGGATGCTTTGTATTTGGTGGGGGGTTTTCTTTCTCCAGGTTTAGTAAGAGACTTACAGTACTCGCAACACAGTTACATTATATAAGTGCCGAAGATTAACCAACACAAAAAAGGAGGAGGAGTGAGCTGGACGATGGATGGTTGATAGGAAAGAAGGAGCAAACCATACCTGAGCACTCGCAAACCACCAACAACGAAGAGTAGTAGTCAAGACTGTTCTAATTTCTGCACTAACCACTTCTATCTGAACTAACTACATATTGTACATGTACTTTTATCAGAGAGAAACGAAACAATACATTGTTTATCATCCCTGGACGGGGTGTATTATCGCTTCCGAGCCGTCGAGGAAGCTTTTGTTTTTCCAGTCCACTTTTTAGAGTGAACCATTTCGAAATGTATTATTTTAAGTCTTGCGGTGCATTTTTCCCCTTTAAACAAAAAGCACTAAATGTGCATTTAAAACGCAGAGTGAAAAGAAATAAACCAGGGTTTCATATTTTCTCTACTTTTTAAAATTATGAGTATCTTTTTTTTATTGGTCATTTTAAAAAAAAATTCATTAGGAGGTGGGATCCCACCTGAATATATGTTCTGTAATTTAAAAAAACAACAACCAAAAACAATCATAAACAATGACGTCGCTATTCGCCATAATCTTTATTACATTAATATTATTATTAATATGGCCGTTCTTCTTTAAACGCAGGCATGCACATATAACACACACACACACACACACACACACACACACACACACACACACACACACACACACACACACATACACACACACATATATATATATACACACATACAAACACACACACACACACGTGCACA